>NW_027006907.1:97500-121965 GCF_036934945.1 Oncorhynchus masou masou
AGTTAAATGATGTAAATAGTATTATTGTAGTAGTTAAATGATGTAAAGAGTATTATTGTAGTAGTTAAATGATTTGTAGGGTATTATTGTAGTAGTTAAATGATGTAAATGTATTATTGTAGTAGTTAAATGATTTATATAGTATTATTGTAGTAGTTAAATGATGTAAAGAGTATTATTGTAGTAGTTTAATGATGTTAAGTGTATTATTGTAGTAGTTAAATGATGTAAATAGTATTATTGTAGTAGTTAAATGATTTGTAGTGTATTATTGTAGTAGTTAAATGATTTGTAGTGTATTATTGTAGTAGTTAAATGATTTGTAGTGTATTATTGTAGTAGTTAAATGATTTGTAGTGTATTATTGTAGTAGTTAAATGATTTTAGGGTATTATTGTAGTAGTTAAATGATTTGTAGGGTATTATTGTAGTAGTTAAATGATTTGTAGTGTATTATTGTAGTAGTTAAAATGTAAAGGGTATTATTGTAGTAGTTAAATGATGTAAAGGGTATTATTGTAGTAGTTAAATGATGTAAAGAGTATTATTGTAGTAGTTAAATGATTTGTAGTGTATTATTGTAGTAGTTTGATTTGTAGTGTATTATTGAGTAGTTAAATGATGTAAAGGGTATTATTGTAGTAGTTAAATGATTTGTAGTGTATTATTGTAGTAGTTAAATGATGTAAAGAGTATTATTGTAGTAGTTAAATTATTTGTAGTGTATTATTGTAGTAGTTAAATGATGTAAAGAGTATTATTGTAGTAGTTAAATGATTTGTAGGGTATTATTGTAGTAGTTAAATGATGTAAAGGGTATTATTGTAGTAGTTAAATGATGTAAAGGGTATTATTGTAGTAGTTAAATGATGTAAAGAGTATTATTGTAGTAGTTAAATGATTTGTAGTGTATTATTGTAGTAGTTAAATGATTTGTAGAGTATTATTGTAGTAGTTAAATGATTTGTAGAGTATTATTGTAGTAGTTAAATGATGTAAAGGGTATTATTGTAGTAGTTAAATGATGTAAAGAGTATTATTGTAGTAGTTAAATGATTTGTAGTGTATTATTGTAGTAGTTAAATGATTTGTAGGGTATTATTGTAGTAGTTAAATGATGTAAAGGGTATTATTGTAGTAGTTTAATGATGTAAAGAGTATTATTGTAGTAGTTTAATGATGTAAAGAGTACTATTGTAGTAGTTAAATGATTTGTAGAGTATTATTGCAGTAGTTTAACGATGTAAAGGGTATTATTGTAGTAGTTTAATGATGTAAAGAGTACTATTGTAGTAGTTAAATGATTTGTAGAGTAATTGTAGTAGTTAAATGATTTGTAGTAGTTAGTTAAATGATGTAAAGGGTATTATTGTAGTAGTTAAATGATGTAAAGAGTATTATTGTAGTAGTTAAATGATTTGTAGAGTATTATTGTAGTAGTTAAATGATTTGTAGGGTATTATTGTAGTAGTTAAATGATGTAAAGGGTATTATTGTAGTAGTTAAATGATGTAAAGAGTATTATTGTAGTAGTTAAATGATGTAAAGGGTATTATTGTAGTAGTTAAATGATTTGTAGAGTATTATTGTAGTAGTTAAATGATGTAAAGGGTATTATTGTAGTAGTTAAATGATGTAAAGGGTATTATTGTAGTAGTTAAATGATGTAAAGAGTATTATTGTAGTAGTTAAATGATTTGTAGTGTATTATTGTAGTAGTTAAATGATTTGTAGTATTATTGTAGTAGTTAAATGATTTGTAGGGTATTATTGTAGTAGTTAAATGATGTAAAGAGTATTATTGTAGTAGTTAAATGATTTGTAGGGTATTATTGTAGTAGTTAAATGATGTAAAGAGTATTATTGTAGTAGTTAAATGATTTGTAGTGTATTATTGTAATAGTTAAATGATTTGTAGTGTATTATTGTAGTAGTTAAATGATGTAAAGGGTATTATTGCAGTAGTTAAATGATTTGTAGTGTATTATTGTAGTAGTTAAATGATGTAAAGGGTATTATTGTAGTAGTTAAATGATTTGTATAGTATTATTGTAGTAGTTAAATGATTTGTAGAGTATTATTGTAGTAGTTGAATGATTTGTAGTGTATTATTGTAGTAGTTAAACGATGTAAAGAGTATTATTGTAGTAGTTAAATGATTTGTAGAGTATTATTGTAGTAGTTAAATGATTTGTAGTGTATTATTGTAGTTGTTAAACGATGTAAAGAGTATTATTGTAGTAGTTAAATGATGTAAAAGTATTATTGTAGTAGTTAAATGATTTGTAGAGTATTATTGTAGTAGTTAAATGATGTAAAGAGTATTATTGTAGTAGTTAAATGATTTGTAGTGTATTATTGTAGTAGTTAAATGATGTAAAAGGGTATTATTGTAGTAGTTAAATGATGTAAAAGTATTATTGTAGTAGTTAAATGATGTAAAGAGTATTATTGTAGTAGTTAAATGATGTAAAGAGTATTATTGTAGTAGTTAAATGATGTAAATAGTATTATTGTAGTAGCTAAATGATTTGTAGGGTATTATTGTAGTAGTTAAATGTTTTGTAGTGTATTATTGTAGTAGTTAAATGATGTAAAGAGTATTATTGTAGTAGTTAAATGATGTAAAGAGTATTATTGTAGTAGTTAAATGATGTAAAGGGTATTATTGTAGTAGTTAAATGATGTAAAGAGTATTATTGTAGTAGTTAAATGATGTAAATAGTATTATTGTAGTAGTTAAATGATTTGTAGTGTATTATTGTAGTAGTTAAATGATTTGTAGTGTATTATTGTAGTAGTTAAATGATGTAAAGGGTATTATTGTAGTAGTTAAATGATGTAAAGAGTATTATTGTAGTAGTTAAATGATGTAAAGAGTATTATTGTAGTAGTTAAACGATGTAAAGAGTATTATTGTAGTAGTTAAATGATGTAAAGAGTATTATTGTAGTAGTTAAATGATGTAAAGAGTATTATTGTAGTAGTTAAATGATGTAAAGAGTATTATTGTAGTAGTTAAATGATGTAGTATTATTGTAGTAGTGAAATGATGTAAAGAGTATTATTGTAGTAGTTAAACGATGTAAAGGGTATTATTGTAGTAGTTAAATGATGTAAAGGGTATTATTGTAGTAGTTAAATGATTTGTAGTGTATTATTGTAGTAGTTAAATGATGTAAAGGGTATTATTGTAGTAGTTAAATGATGTAAAGGGTATTATTGTAGTAGTTAAATGATTTGTAGTGTATTATTGTAGTAGTTAAATGATGTAAAGGGTATTATTGCAGTAGTTAAATGATTTGTAGGGTATTATTGTAGTAGTTAAATGATTTAAAGAGTATTATTGTAGTAGTTAAATGATTTGTAGTGTATTATTGTAGTAGTTAAATGATGTAAAGGGTATTATTATAGTAGTTAAATGATTTGTAGGGTATTATTGTAGTAGTTAAATGATTTGTAGTGTATTATTGTAGTAGTTAAATGATGTAAAGGGTATTATTGTAGTAGTTAAATGATGTAAAAGTATTATTGTAGTAGTTAAATGATTTGTAGTGTATTATTGTAGTAGTTAAATGATGTAAAGAGTATTATTGTAGTAGTTAAACGATGTAAAGAGTATTATTGTAGTAGTTAAATGATGTAAAGAGTATTATTGTAGTAGTTAAATGATGTAAAGGGTATTATTGTAGTAGTTAAATGATGTAAAGGGTATTATTGTAGTAGTTAAATGATGTAAAGGGTATTATTGTAGTAGTTAAATGATTTGTAGTGTATTATTGTAGTAGTTAAATGATGTAAAGAGTATTATTGTAGTAGTTAAATGATGTAAAGGGTATTATTGTAGTAGTTAAATGATGTAAAGGGTATTATTGTAGTAGTTAAATGATTTGTAGTGTATTATTGTAGTAGTTAAATGATGTAAAGAGTATTATTGTAGTAGTTAAACGATGTAAAGAGTATTATTGTAGTAGTTAAACGATGTAAAGAGTATTATTGTAGTAGTTAAATGATATAAAGGGTATTATTGTAGTAGTTAAATGATGTAAAGAGTATTATTGTAGTAGTTAAATGATGTAAAGAGTATTATTGTAGTAGTTAAATGATTTGTAGTGTATTATTGTAGTAGTTAAATGATGTAAAGAGTATTATTGTAGTAGTTAAATGATGTAAAGAGTATTATTGTAGTAGTTAAATGATGTAAATAGTATTATTGTAGTAGTTAAATGATTTGTAGGGTATTATTGTAGTAGTTAAATGATGTAAAGAGTATTATTTTAGTAGTTAAAGCGATGTAAAGAGTATTATTGTAGTAGTTAAACGATGTAAAGAGTATTATTGTAGTAGTTAAATGATGTAAAAGGGTATTATTGTAGTAGTTAAATGATGTAAAGGGTATTATTGTAGTAGTTAAATGATGTAAAGGGTATTATTGTAGTAGTTAAATGATTTGTAGTGTATTATTGTAGTAGTTAAATGATGTAAAGAGTATTATTGTAGTAGTTAAATGATGTAAAGGGTATTATTGTAGTAGTTAAATGATGTAAAGGGTATTATTGTAGTAGTTAAATGATTTGTAGTGTATTATTGTAGTAGTTAAATGATATAAAGGGTATTATTGTAGTAGTTAAATGATGTAAAGAGTATTATTGTAGTAGTTAAATGATTTGTAGTGTATTATTGTAGTAGTTAAGCGATGTAAAGAGTATTATTGTAGTAGTTTAACGATGTAAAGGGTATTATTGTAGTAGTTAAATGATATAAAGAGTATTATTGTAGTAGTTAAATGATTTGTAGTGTATTATTGTAGTAGTTAAACGATGTAAAGGTATTATTGTAGTAGTTAACGATGTGTATTATTGTAGTAGTTAAATGATTTGTAGTGTATTATTGTAGTAGTTAAATGATTTGTAGAGTATTATTTAGTAGTTAAACAATATAAAGTTATTGTAGTAGTTGATGTAAAGAGTATTATTGTAGTAGTTCGATGTAAAAGTATTATTGTAGTAGTTAAGCGATGTAAAGAGTATTATTGTAGTAGTTAAACGATGTAAAGGGTATTATTGTAGTAGTTAAGCGATGTAAAGGGTATTATTGTAGTAGTTTAATGATGTAAAGAGTATTATTGTAGTAGTTTAACGATGTAAAGGGTATTATTGTAGTAGTTTAATGATGTAAAGAGTATTATTGTAGTAGTTAAACGATGTAAAGGGTATTATTGTAGTAGTTAAACGATGTAAAGGGTATTATTGTAGTAGTTAAACGATGTAAAGGGTATTATTGTAGTAGTTAAATGATGTAAAGAGTATTATTGTAGTAGTTTAATGATTTGTAGAGTATTATTGTAGTAGTTAAATGATGTAAAGGGTATTATTGTAGTAGTTAAACGATGTAAAGAGTATTATTGTAGTAGTTAAACGATGTAAAGGGTATTATTGTAGTAGTTAAACGATGTAAAGAGTATTATTGTAGTAGTTAAATGATGTAAAGGGTATTATTGTAGTAGTTAAACGATGTAAAGAGTATTATTGTAGTAGTTAAACGATGTAAAGGGTATTATTGTAGTAGTTAAACGATGTAAAGAGTATTATTGTAGTAGTTAAACGATGTAAAGAGTATTATTGTAGTAGTTAAACGATATAAAGAGTACTATTGTAGTAGTTAGTGTATTTTTCCTTCCGGAGCCCGTCCATGAAGACCTTCCAGTGTTCTTTACAGTTGGTTTGTAGTAGTAGTTAATGTAAAAGTATTATTGTAGTAGTTAAACGATGTAAAAGTATTATTGTAGTAGTGAAATGATTTGTAGAGTATTATTGTAGTAGTTAGTGTATTTTTCCTACCGGAGCCCGTCCATGAAGACCTCCACTCCAGTGTTCTCGTACACAGTTGGTTTGTAGCACTCAGGGAAGGTCTCTGACGTGAAGCGAACCAGGAGGGCCGTCTTCCCGACAGCACTGTCCCCACCAGCACACACTTCACCTGGGTCTCCGCGCTCATGGCTGCTCCGCTCGGAACCCTGGGGGTCGTAGTTCTTTAGGGAGCGTTGTATTCCTGAAGCAGAGGAGGGTTGAGATCAGGGGTTGTGACGTCCATAGTGATGGTGGTCACCTTCTCTGTGATACTCTCTGTGGGGGTTGTAGTTCTTTAGGGAGACGTTGTAGTCCTGAAGCAGAGGAGGGTTGAGATCATGGGGTTGTGACGTCCATAGTGATGGTGGTCACCTTCTCTGTGATACTCTCTGTGGGGGTTGTAGTTCTTTAGGGAGACGTTGTAGTCCTGAAGCAGAGGAGGGTTGAGATCATGGGGTTGTGACGTCCATAGTGATGGTGGTCACCTTCTCTGTGGGGGTTGTAGTTCTTTAGGGAGATGTTGTAGTCCTGAAGTAGAGGAGGGTTAGGATCAGGGGGTTGTGGTCACCTTCTCTGTGATACTCTCTGTGGGGGTTGTAGTTCTTTAGGGAGACGTTGTAGTCCTGAAGCAGAGGAGGGTTAGGATCAGGGGTTGTGGTCACCTTCTCTGTGATACTCTCTGTGGGGGTTGTAGTTCTTTAGGGAGACGTTGTAGTCCTGAAGTAGAGGAGGGTTGAGATCAGGGGGTTGTGGTCACCTTCTCTGTGATACTCTCTGTGGGGGTTGTAGTTCTTTAGGGAGACGTTGTAGTCCTGAAGTAGAGGATGGTTGAGATCAGGGGGTTGTGGTCACCTGGTGTGTGGAGTCATGATGCTAACTGCATGTCTCTCTCTCACCACAGAGTTTACTGGCTCTACTGCTGCAGTAGAGAAGCTGAAGGCTCTGACTGTCTTTATATGGCTTTCACTCTCTCTCTCTCTACACACACACCTCTCTGTCTACACACACACACCTCTCTCTACACACCTCTCTCTCTCTACACACACACACACACCTCTCTCTCACTACACACACACCTCTCTCTACACACACCTCTCTCTCTACACACACACACCTCTCTCTCTCTACACACACACCTCTCTCTCTCTACACACACACACCTCTCTCTCTACACACACACTCTCTCTACACACACACACCTCTCTCTACACACCTCTCTCTCTACACACCTCTCTCTACACACCTCTCTCTCTACACACACACCTCTCTCTCTCTACACACACCTCTCTCTCTACACACACACCTCTCTCTCTCTACACACACACACCTCTCTCTCTCTACACACACCTCTCTCTCTACACACACACACCCTCTCTCTACACACACACACCTCTCTCTCCACACACACACACACCTCTCTCTCTACACACACACACTCTCTCTCTCTACACACACACACCTCTCTCTACACACACACACACTCTCTCTACACACACCTCTCTCTCTAAACACACACACACTCTCTCTACACACACACACTCTCTACACTACACACACACACTCTCTCTCTACACACACACTCTCTCTACACACACACTCTCTCTACACACACACACACTCTCTCTACACACACACTCTCTACTACACACACACACTCTCTCTCTACACACACACACACACTCTCTACACACACACACACCTCTCTACACACACACACACTCTCTACACACACACTCTCTACACACACACACACTCTCTCTACACACACACACACTCTCTCTACACACACACACTCTCTCTACACACACACACACCTCTCTCTACACACACACCTCTCTCTCTACACACACACACACTCTCTCTACACACACACTCTCTACACACACACACTCTCTCTCTACACACACTCTCTCTCTACACACACACTCTCTCTACACACACACACACTCTCTACACACACACACCTCTCTACACACACACACACTCCTCTACACACACACACCTCTCTACACACACACACTCTCTACACACACACACTCTCTCTCTACACACACACACTCTCTCTACACACACACACACCTCTCTCTACACACACACACACTCTCTCTCTACACACACGCACTCTCTCTCTACACACACACACTCTCTACACACACACACACACTCTCTCTACACACACACACACCTCTCTCTACACACACACACTCTCTCTTCACACACACACACACTCTCTCTAACTCTCTCTCTCTCTCTACACACACACACACTCTCTCTACACACACACTCTCTCTCTCTCTACACACACACTCTCTCACACACACACACACACACTCTCTCTACACACACTCTACACACACACACTCTCTCTCTACACACACACTCTCTACACACACACACTCTCTACACACACACACTCTCTCTACACACACACACACACACCTCTCTCTACATACACACACACTCTCTCTAACTCTCTCTCTCTCACACACACACACTCTCTCACTCTACACACTCTCTCTCTCTACACACACACTCTCTCTACACACACACACACTCTCTCTACACACACACACACACTCTCTACACACACACACACTCTCTCTACACACACACACCTCTCTACACACACACTCTCTCTGCACACACACACACTCTCTCTCTACACACACACTCTCTACACACACACTCTCTCTACACACACACACACCTCTCTCTACACACACACTCCTCTCTACACACACACACACACACTCTCTCTCTACACACACACACCTCTCTACTACACACACACCTCTCTACACACACACTCTCACACACACACTCTCTCTACACACACACACCTCTCTACACACACACACACTCTCTCTCACTACACACACACACTCTCTCTCTACACACACACTCTCTCTACACACACACACACACACACACTCTCTCTACACACACTCTACACACACACTCTCTCTACACACACACACACTCTCTACACACACACACTCTCTCTCTACACACACACACTCTCTCTACACACACACACACACACCTCTCTACACACACACACACTCTCTCTCTAACTCTCTCTCTCTCTACACACACACTCTCTCACTCTACACACTCTCTCTCTCTACACACACACTCTCTCTACACACATACACTCTCTCTCTCTCTCTCTCTACACACACACACACACTACACACACACACACTCTCTCTACACACACACACACTCTCTCTACACACACTCTCTCTCTACACACACACACACTCTCTCTCTCTCTACACACACACACTCTCTACACACACACACTCTCTCTACACACACACACACCTCTCTCTACACACACACCTCTCTCTACACACACACACACACCTCTCTCTACACACACACCTCTCTCTCTACACACACACTCTCTCTACACACACACTCTCTCTACACACACACACCTCTCTCTACACACACACACACTCTCTCTCTACACACACACACTCTCTCTACACACACACACACTCTCTCTACACACACACACCTCTCTACACACACACACCTCTCTACACACACACACACTCTCTCTACACACACACACTCTCTCTACACACACACACTCTCTACACACACACACTCTCTACACACACACACCTCTCTCTACACACACACACACTCTCTCTACACACACCTCTCTCTACACACACACACTCTACACACACACACTCTCTCTACACACACACACACACTCTCTCTAACTCTCTCTCTACACACACACACACTCTCTCACTCTACACACACACACTCTCTCTCTCTACACACACACTCTCTCTACACACACACACACTCTCTCTACACACACACACTCTCTCTCTACACACACACACTCTCTCTCTCTCTCTCACATACACACACTCTCTCTCTCATACACAACTCTCTCTCTCTCTACACACACATACTCTCTCTACACACACACTCTCTCTACACACACACTCTCTCACTCTACACACTCTCTCTCTCTACACACACACTCTCTCTCTACACACATACACACACTCTCTCTCTCTCTCTCTCTCTCTACACACACTCTCTCTCTCTCTCTCTCTCTACATACACACACACTCTCTCTCTCTCTCTCTCTACATACACTCTCTCTCTCTCTCTCTCTCTACACACACACTCTCTCTACACACACACCTCTCTCTCTCTACATACACACACTCTCTCTCTCTCTACATACACACACTCTCTCTACACTCTCTCTCTCTCTACATACACTCTCTCTATCTCTCTCTCTCTCTCTACATACACACACTCTCTCTCTCTCTCTCTCCAACTCTCTCTCTCTCTCTACATACACACACTCTCTCTCTCTCTCTCTACATACATACACACTCTCTCTCTCTCTCTCTCTCTCTCTCTACATACACACACTCTCTCTCTCTCTCCAACTCTCTCTCTCTCTCTACATACACACACTCTCTCTCTCTCTCTCTCTACACACATACACACACTCTCTCTCTCTCCAACTCTCTCTCTCTCTAAACACAGCCCCCCCCTCTATCTCAGTTCCTCTTCACTTACCCCTCTGTGTTCTCCACGGAGTTGACACCAGGCTCCGCCCCCTGCGATCAATCGAGGTCACCTGACGCCACAGGTGGTTATCCCATCCAATGAGGGCCCGGCGTACGTTAGAGAGCTGTGAGAACATTATCTGATGAGGACACCGTTGACTCCGTGAGAGGGGGGGGGGGTTGCTCTAATAAAGTAGAGCTACTAATTGTGCAGGTTTTCGTTCCAGCCCAGCACTAAAACACATCAGATTCAGCTTCTTTTTTTTAAGGCTGCACATATGTAATACACTGTGACACGCTGCTGGTGTAAAAGAAGGGCTATTTAAAATAAAATAAGTGATTGATTGACATTTAAAATAACACAGAGAAAAGCCCGAAATCTGAGCATGTACCTTCTCCTCTCCGTAGTGACCCAGTCATGTAAGAGGGAGGAGGACAGCAGCGACCCATAGACAGAGCCGACCCATAGACAGCAGCGACCCATAGACAGAGCCGACCCATAGACAGAGCCGACCCATAGACAGCACCGACCCATAGATTTGGTTATTAACTCCTTCAGTGATAACGCCGGAGAAGAGGAGGGAGGACAGCAGCGACCCATAGATTTGGTTATTAACTCCTACAGTGATAACGCCAGAGCAGGCTGGTCCTTCATTCTATTGGTTTGGTTGTTGACGACCCAGTCGTTCAGTCTATTGGTTCTGTATCTATGGACCCGACCCAGTCGTTCAGTCTATTGGCTCTGTATCTATGGACCCGACCCAGTCGTTCAGTCTATTGGTTCTGTATCTGTGGACCCGACCCAGTCGTTCAGTCTATTGGTTCTGTATCTATGGCGACCCAGTCGTTCAGTCTATTGGTTCTGTATCTGTGGACCCGACCCAGTCGTTCAGTCTATTGGCTCTGTATCTATGGACCCGACCCAGTCGTTCAGTCTAAATGTTCTGTATCTATGGCGACCCAGTCATTCAGTCTAAATGTTCTGTATCTATGGCGACCCAGTCGTTCAGTCTAAATGTTCTGTATCTATGGCGACCCAGTCGTTCAGTCTTGTGTTTTTCTGTATCTATGGCGACCCAGTCGTTCAGTCTAAACGTTCTATTGCCATACTGGCTGGCAACGTTCTTATCCATGACTTTCTAGCTAACTACGGCTGATTTACAGCCACGTCAAACAGTGCCGCCAGAATAACAACAAAGTAGCTGCATTTGCAATAGTTTAAGCCGTTTCCCAGTGACATTTACGTGAATACGTCCGTAACAATGAGCTAACGAGGCCCGGTTTCACCGGTATAGAAAATGTGCCTCCTCGTCAGGACACAGTCGTTCAGAGGAACTACAGTAGCCAACATCACATCGAACACAATCACTTCGTTTCACCTGCCTTCTATCGATAGTTCTGTGTATATATCCATTTTAAAAAATGATGCTGATTCATGATTTCGGCTGTGAAACGCTGCCCGCCCGTCTCATCCCTACTCGTTCATTACTATGCGACCGCTGGAGAGGGAATTTGAATATTGAAACAATGTTGCAAATGTCAGAGAGACAGACAGCAAGGTTTATACAAATCTCTGCTGTTTAAAACTAAACGTTAGACTAAAAGAAACGGCATATAATGTCTAGATGCTTTTTATAAATTGCCTGGCTGGGCTGATGAGACAGTGAATTGCTCAGTCCGATTGGAACGGAGTAAATAGGCATTTTGACTTTTTAGATTTAGCTGGTGGCACTTTGTGGAATAGACAACGGCTGAATGCGGGTTTAACCAATCAGCATCCAGGATTAGTCCCACCCGTTGTATAATGACTAACTAGACTACTGACTACTAACTAGACTAGACTACTGACTACTAACTAGACTAGACTACGAACTAGACTAGACTACTGATGACTAACTAGACTACTGACTAGACTACTGACTACAAACTAGACTACTGACTACTAACTAGACTACTGACTAGATCATTGACTAGATTACTGAATACTAACTAGATTACTAACTAGATCATTGACTAGACTACTGACTAGACTACTGACTACTATCTAGACTACTGACTAGATTATTGACTACTAACTAGACTACTGACTACTAACTAGACTACTGACTAGATCATTGACTAGATTACTGAATACTAACTAGATTACTAACTAGATCATTGACTAGACTACTGACTAGACTACTGACTACTATCTAGACTACTGACTAGATTATTGACTACTAACTAGACTACTGACTACTAACTAGACTACTGACTAGATCATTGACTAGATTACTGAATACTAACTAGATTACTAACAAGATCATTGACTAGACTACTGACTACTAACCAGACTACTGACTACTGACTAGACCTACTGACTACTAACTAGACCTACTGACTAGACCTACTGACTACTAACTAGACCTACTGACTAGACCTACTGACTACTAACTAGACCTACTGACTAGATTACTGACTACTAACTAGACTACTGACTAGATTACTGACTACTAACTAGACTACTGACTAGATCATTGACTAGATTACTGAATACTAACTAGACTACTAACTAGATCATTGACTAGACTACTGACTACTAACCAGACTACTGACTACTGACTAGACCTACTGACTACTAACTAGACCTACTGACTAGATTACTGACTACTAACTAGACCTACTGACTAGATCATTGACTAGATTACTGAATACTAACTAGACTACTAACTAGATCATTGACTAGACTACTGACTACTAACCAGACTACTGACTACTAACTAGACCTACTGACTAACTAGACTACTGACTGACTAGACTCCTAACTAGGCTACTGACTCCTAACGAGACTACAGACTACTAACTAGACTCCAGACTACTAACTATACTCCAGACTACTCCCCCTACACAGCAATGGCAGCCCCCCAGGAGCCAAATGCAGACCACAACAGACTGGAGGTGTGTTTGTCTTGAACCCAACTGATCCTCTATTAAGGCGTGTAAATGATATAACGGTATTGTTACTGACATTGAGAATTGTCCGTGTTTTGTTTAAAAGATGGACACCATTCACCATGACTTTATAAAGACACTAGATTAGAGAGTTAAGGGTCATTCAAACATCATCTACCCCGATGAAGAGTTGAAAAGCTCTGTTCCTTCATCATCTACCCTGATGAAGAGTTGAAAAGCTCTGTTCCTTCATCATCTACCCCCAGGAAGAGTTGAAAAGCTCTGTTCTTCACCATCTACCTCCAGGAAGAGTTGAAAAGCTCTGTTCCTTCACCATCTACCCCGAGGAAGAGTTGAAAAGCTCTGTTCCTTCATCATCTACCCCAGGAAGAGTTGAAAAGCTGCTTCTTCACCCTGCCATGATAACTGACATTTTGTTTTCACCTACTTTACCCCCCCCACATCACGACGGTCTAGAAGCACAGGGCAGAGGCCTTACTAAACTCAACTTTAGCCATTCAAATAGAGCCTATTTATGTGAAACCAAATGTAAGAGATTAATGTGTGTCGTTTATCATTTTATAGAGATACAAATAGTTAAAATTGGATAATAACATTTTTGGGTAGGACTATTGGTTTAAACAATGAATATGAAATGCCAAATTCTTCTGTGACTCTCCAATACATTAATGTATTTAGTAGGCTCATATTAAAATTAGACATTCTGGCTGGATTAAAACAAAAGACATGAAAAAAACAACAACCTTTGTTACTTGTCATAGACAGAGGAATAGAACAAAAGATAACTCACCGTGTTGTCAGACGTCGACCCCGCAGCCTGTCTTCATGATGGCAACGGGCGGATGTTGCGCTTCAACTCAAAGCATTTTTGTTGACTCGGAGACGGTTGGGTGCCTCGGTAAAAAAGTAACTTATTTTTTACGGTATATACATTAGGCTACTTTATAAATACTGCTTAAAGCGAAAGTAAATAGCCTAATTATTCTATATGCACAGAACTACTTATACACGTTTATATGCGTCACTTACACGGCTTACTACTATCTGTACAAAAAACGGAGAGGGAAATGAGATGCGCTCTCTCTCTCTCTCTCATCTCACTAACAGCATCCGTTTGTTGAGTGTGGAGGTGTGTTGATGCCGTTTCGTTTCTGTTCTTAGTATTTCAGCGTCTCTATAACTCACGAAGCAGCTGTTGTTTTTGATCGCTTTGATAGACAACTTTATACGCAGTAGCTTTGAGTTAATGTGTTTATGTATGAAACGTGGCGTGTGGACTCATAACTACAGACTTTACGCAGTAGCTTTGAGTTAATGTGTTTATATATGAAACGTGGCGTGTGGACTCATAACTACAGACTTTACGCAGTAGCTTTAAGTTAATGTGTTTATATATGAAACGTGGCTTTGAGTTAATGTGTTTATATATGAAACGTGGCGTGTGGACTCATAACTACAGACTTTACGCAGTAGCTGTGAATAAATTTGTTAAATATAACATGTATCGTGTAGCCTCATAACGACAAGACAACAGTTGGAGGACAAGTGAAATAAAACCTCGAAAGTTAATCAATACCAAGACATTTTCCAATGCATCCCTCTGGTTAGGATATGCTAATTGGAAAAAGGACCCTCGCATTCTCTGGAGACGTATAACGGGCATATTACCTATTTTGTCAAAGGTTCTCCGTCATGACTATGCGTCGACTTGTTATGGAACGAATAATTGCGCGTCATGTTTATCCTAACCCATTTAGTGAGCAATTACCGACACCGTAGGGTGCCGTTCAGTCCCTCTTGAACGTTTGCTACGTCCCGGAACAATTTGTACTGTAGGATACGTTTCCACAAAACGTACTCGAACGGGGCTTTGAGGGTACGTTTGCTCCCCGTTCGGTGGGTGTGGCTTCAAGCAATGAGTGACGTGTTTCTAACTTTAGCGGTGGCCATGCTGACCGCGTTACCACCCAAAACCACAACATCACCGTTTTTCCAACTGGTCGTTCAGTACAGCACCGTTTCCGTTCAAATTACACGTTCCAGAACGTAACAATGTCCCTAAAATGGAACGCAGCCCGTGAGTCAGATGAACCGTTCCTCCCCACGCCGGTATGGGATACACCACGAGACGAGAGCGTTAAAGGGGATGGACGGAGCAGATGAACGGATGCTCCCACACTAGCACCCTGCTAACCCATTTATTCATTAACTAATTTCAGCTTTATTTAACTAGGAAAGTCAGTTATGAATAAATTATTATTTACAATGACGGTCCCTAACCCTTTAAAGGCAAACGGCCTCCTGCGGTCCCTAGGGGCCTGGGATTAAAATATAATCGGTCCCAATATAAATATAGGAAAAAAAAACACTCACCACAACAAGGAGAGACAACACAACATAACGACTGGCTGCCAACAAACTAAACACACACACACACTGTGGCAGACTTGATTTGATTGTGTTCCAAAAGTGAACAGACAATATTATTTATTGAAATATAATTTGTAAAAAAAATATTTAAAAATACATAAGAAAATGATCAACAATTATGAAAATAAAAATATACACTTTCCTTTGGTAGCCTACAATTCTCTTTTAGGAGTCAGTCCCTAAACCTAACCCATTTAAGTCAGTCCCTAAACCCTTTAGGAGTCGGTTCCTAAACCATTTTAGGAGTCAGTCCCTAACCCTAACCCTTTAGGAGTTGGTCCCTAACCCAGTGGTCCCTAACCCTTTAGGAGTCTAAGTCCCTAACCCTTTAGGGTCAGTCCCTAACCCTTTAGTCAGTCCCTAACCCTTTAGGAGTCCGTCCCTAACCCTTTAGGAGTCAGTCCCTAAACCCTAACCCTTTAAGAGTCAGTCAGTCCCTAACCCTTTAGGAGTCAGTCCCTAACCCCTAACCCTTTAGAGTCAGTCCCTAACCCTAACCCTTTGAGTCAGTCCCTAACCCTTTAGGAGTCAGTCCCTAACCCTTTAGGAGTCGGTCCCTAACCCTTTAGGAGTCAGTCCCTAACCCTTTAGGAGTCAGTCCCTAACCCTTTAGGAGTCAGTCCCTAAACCCTTTAGGAGTCAGTCCCTAACCCTTTAGGAGTCAGTCCTAACCCTTTAGGAGTCAGTCCCTAACCCTTTAGGAGTCAGTCCCTAACCCTTTAGGAGTAGGTCCCTAACCCTTTAGAGTCAGTCCCTAACCCTTTAGGAGTCAGTCCCTAACCCTTTAGGAGTCAGTCCCTAAACCTAACCCTTTGAGTCAGTCCCCTAACCCTTTAGAGTCAGTCCCTAACCCTAACCCTTTAGGAGTCAGTCCCTAACCCTTTAGGAGTCAGTCCCTAACCCTTTAGGAGTCAGTCCCTAACCCTTTAGGAGTCAGTCCTAACCCTAACCCTTTAGGAGTCGGTCCCTAACCCTTTAGGAGTCAGTCCCTAACCCTTTAGGAGTCAGTCCCTAACCCTTTAGAGTCAGTCCCTAAACCTAACCCTTTAGGAGTCAGGCCCTAACCCTATATAGAGAAAGAGGGGGGCCATTTGGATTCCCTCTATAGAGAATTGGTGGGCCATTTGGATTCCTCTGTAGAGAATAGAGGGCCATTTGGATTCCCTCTATAGAGAATAGAGGGCCATTTGGATTCCTATATAGAGAATAGAGGGCCATTTGGATTCCCTATATAGAGAATAGAGGGCCATTTAGATTCCCTATAGAGAATAGGGGCCATTTGGATTCCCTCTAGAGAGAATAGAGGGCCATTTGGATTCCCTCTATAGAGAATAGGGGCCATTAGGATTCCTATAGAGAATAGGGGGCCATTTGGATTCCCCTCCTATAGGAATAGAGGGCCATTTGGATTCCTCTATAGAGAATAGGGGGCCATTTTGGATTCCTATATAGAGAATAGAGGGCCATTGGATTCCCTCTATAGGGAATAGGGGGCCATTAGGATTCCCTTATATAGATAATAGGGGGCCATTTGGATTCCCTCTATAGAGAATAGGGGGCCATTTGGATTCCCTATAGAGAATAGGGCCATTTGGATTCCCTCTATAGGGAATAGGGGGCCATTTGGATTCCCTTATATAGATAATAGGGGGCCATTAGGATTCCTTATATAGATAATAAGGGGCCATTTGGATTCCCTCTATAGAGAATAGGGGGCCATTTGGACAGTCATAAAGTAGAAAAACCAAACAAAGTTTCTGTCAACACTGTCAATACTCTTCGATCTAAGTATAATACGGCCCGGGCCACTTGGGACAGTCTAATGTATAAAAAACCCAGATATCACTTCTGATCTAATGTATAAACGGCATTGAGATATCACTTCTGATCTAATGTATAAACGGGCCAGATATCACTTCTGATCTAATGTATCGGGCCAGATATCACTTCTGATCTAATGTATAAAAACGGCGGTTATCACTTCTAAATCTAATGTATATCTTCTAGATATCTTCTCTTAAAATGATATAAAATGATATAACTTCTCTTAAAATGTAAATAACCCACACATTCACCATTACAGAAACATCATGTTAAGATAAATGATATACACTTAGATTGACATGGTTTTATAAAATCTAAAAATCTACATTTAATATAATTTAAAATGAACTCTTGCTCTGTCATTGTTTGTAAATCCTGATAAAGTTTCATACAAAAACACAAATATTGTACAAACATGGCAACAGTGAAGACATAAAAATAGATTAAGACAATTTCTTCAGCAGCTATTAAAATAATTGTTAGAGACAGAGAGAGAAAGAGGGAGACAGAGAGAGAGACAGAGACAGAGAGACAGAGAGAGAGAGAGGGGGATGTGTGTTTTTTGTGTATGTGAGAGAGACAGTGGAGACAGAGACAGGGGAGAGGGGAGGAGACTGTAGTGTCTTGATAAGACAGTCAGTCACATGACAGTTTCATCTCAGTTCAGACACCAGCAACAGACCTGGCTTAGGCTCAGACCTGGGGAGAGAGGCAGAGAGAGAGAGAGAGGGGGGGAGGAGAGGAAGAGAGAGAGGGAGAGAGGGGGAGAGAGGGGGATGGGAGAGGAAGAGAGAGAGAGAAGTGGTAGGAGGTAGAAAAGAGGGGAGAGGGGGGGAGAAAAAAGGGGGTAGAAAAGGGGGAGAGGGGTGAGTGTGTCGCGTTACCAAGTATTGACATAATGGTGTGTGTACCTGTAGCCCCTGTGTGTGTGTACCTGGAGCCCTGTGTGTGTGTGTACCTGTAGCCCTGTGTGTTGAGGTACCTGTAGCCCTGTGTTTTGAGGTACCTGTTAGCCCAGTGTGTTGAGGTACCTGATCCCTGTGTGTGTGTACCTGTAGGCCAGTGTGTGTGTGTGTGTACCTGTAGCACAGTGTGTGTGTGTGTACCTGTAGCCCAGTGTGTTGGGGTACCTGTAGCCCTGTGTGTGTGTGTGTACCTGTAGCCCAGTGTGTTGAGGTACCTGTAGCCCTGTGTTTTGAGGTACCTGTAGCCCAGTGTGTTGAGGTACCTGTATCCCTGTGTGTGTGTACCTGTAGGCCAGTGTGTGTGTGTGTACCTGTAGCACAGTGTGTGTGTGTGTACCTGTAGCCCAGTGTGTTGAGGTACCTGTAGCCCTGTGTGTGTGTGTACCTGTAGCCCAGTGTGTTGAGGTACCTGTAGCCCAGTGTGTGTGTACCTGTAGCCCAGTGTGTTGAGGTACCTGTAGCCCAGTGTGTTGAGGTACCTGTAGCCCTATGTGTGTGTGTACATGTAGCCCAGTGTGTCGCGTTACCTAGTATTGACATAATGATTGTGTGTGTACCTGTAGCCCTGTGTGTGTGTGTACCTGTAGCCCTGTGTGTGTGTGTACCTGTAGCCCAGTGTGTTGAGGTACCTGTAGCCCAGTGTGTTGAGGTACCTGTAGCCCAGTGTGTTGAGGTACCTGTATCCCTGTGTGTGTGTGTACCTGTAGCCCAGTGTGTTGAGGTACCTGTAGCCCAGTGTGTTGAGGTACCTGTATCCCTGTGTGTGTGTGTACCTGTAGCCCAGTGTGTGTGTGTACCTGTAGCCCAGTGTGTGTGTGTACCTGTAGCACAGTGTGTGTGTGTGTACCTGTAGCCCAGTGTGTTGAGGTACCTGTAGCCCTGTGTGTGTGTGTGTGTGTACCTGTAGCCCAGTGTGTTGAGGTACCTGTAGCTCAGTGTGTTGAGGTACCTGTAGCCCAGTGTGTGTGTACCTGTAGCCCTGTGTGTGTGTGTACCTGCAGCCCTGTGTGTGTGTACCTGTAGCCCAGCGTGTTGAGGTACCCGTAGCCCAGCGTGTTGAGGTACCCGTAGCCCAGTGTGTTGAGGTACCCGTAGCCCAGTGTGTTGAGGTACCCGTAGCCCAGTGTGTTGAGGTACCTGTAGCCCAGTGTGTGTGTGTACCTGAAGCCCAGTGTGTGTGTGTACCTGCAGCCCTGTGTGTGTGTACCTGTAGCCCAGCGTGTTGAGGTACCCGTAGCCCAGTGTGTTGAGGTACCCGTAGCCCAGTGTGTTGAGGTACCCGTAGCCCAGTGTGTTGAGGTACCTGTAGCCCAGTGTGTTGAGGTACCTGTAGCCCAGTGTGTTGAGGTACCTGTAGCTCAGTGTTTGTGTTGAGGTACCTGTAGCCCAGTGTGTTGAGGTACCTGTAGCCCTGTGTGTTGAGGTACCTGTAGCCCTGTGTGTTGAGGTACCTGTAGCCCTGTGTGTTGAGGTACCTGTAGCCCTGTGTGTTGAGGTACCTGTAGCCCAGTGTGTTGAGGTACCTGTAGCCCAGTGTGTTGAGGTACCTGTAGCCCTGTGTGTTGAGGTACCTGTAGCCCTGTGTGTGTGTGTGTACCTGCAGCCCGGTGTGTTGAGGTACCTGTAGCCCTGTGTGTTGAGGTACCTGTAGCCCTGTGTGTTGAGGTACCTGTAGCCCAGTGTGTTGAGGTACCTGTAGCCCTGTGTGTTGAGGTACCTGTAGCCCTGTGTGTTGAGGTACCTGTAGCCCTGTGTGTGTGTGTACCTGTAGCCCAGTGTGTTGAGGTACCTGTAGCCCAGTGTGTTGAGGTACCTGTAGCCCTGTGTGTTGAGGTACCTGTAGCCCTGTGTGTGTGTGTGTGTACCTGCAGCCCGGTGTGTTGAGGTACCTGTAGCCCTGTGTGTTGAGGTACCTGTAGCCCTGTGTGTTGAGGTACCTGTAGCCCTGTGTGTTGAGGTACCTGTAGCCCTGTGTGTTGAGGTACCCGTAGCCCAGTGTGTTGAGGTACCTGTAGCCCAGTGTGTTGAGGTACCTGTAGCCCAGTGTGTGTGTGTACCTGTAGCCCAGTGTGTTGAGGCACCTGTCGCCCAGTTTGTTGAGGTACCTGTAGCCCAGTGTGTGTGTGTACCTGTAGCCCAGTGTGTTGAGGTACCTGTAGCCCTGTGTGTGTGTGTACCTGTAGCCCTGTGTGTTGAGGTACCTGTAGCCCTGTGTGTGTGTGTGTACCTGTAGCCCTGAGTGTTGAGGTACCTGTAGCCCAGTGTGTTGAGGTACCTGTAGCCCTGTGTGTTGAGGTACCTGTAGCCCTGTGTGTGTGTGTGTGTGTGTGTACCTGTAGCCCTGTGTGTTGAGGTACCTGTAGCCCTGTGTGTTGAGGTACCTGTAGCCCAGTGTGTTGAGGTACCTGTAGCCCAGTGTGTTGAGGTACCTGAAGCCCAGTGTGTTGAGGTACCTGAAGCCCAGTGTGTGTGTGTACCTGTAGCCCTGAGTGTGTGTGTACCTGCAGCCCTGTGTGTGTGTGTAGCTGTAGCTCAGTGTGTTGAGGTACCTGTAGCCCTGTGTGCGTGTGTACCTGTAGCCCAGTGTGTTGAGGTACCTGTAGCCCTGTGTGTGTGTACCTGTAGCCCAGTGTGTTGAGGTACCTGTAGCCCAGTGTGTTGAGGTACCTGTAGCCCAGTGTGTGTGTGTACCTGTAGCCCAGTGTGTGTGTGTACCTGTAGCCCAGTGTGTTGAGGTACCTGTCGCCCAGTTTGTTGAGGTACCTGTAGCCCAGTGTGTGTGTGTGTACCTGTAGCCCAGTGTGTTGAGGTACCTGTAGCCCTGTGTGTGTGTGTACCTGTAGCCCAGTGTGTTGAGGTACCTGTAGCCCTGTGTGTGTGTGTACCTGTAGCCCTGTGTGTGTGTGTGTACCTGTAGCCCTGAGTGTTGAGGTACCTGTAGCCCAGTGTGTTGAGGTACCTGTAGCCCTGTGTTGAGGTACCTGTAGCCCTGTGTGTGTGTGTGTGTACCTGTAGCCCTGTGTGTTGAGGTACCTGTAGCCCAGTGTGTTGAGGTACCTATATCCCTGTGTGTTGAGGTACCTGTAGCCCAGTGTGTTGAGGTACCTATATCCCTGTGTGTTGAGGTACCTGTAGCCCAGTGTGTTGAGGTACCTGTAGCCCTGTGTGTGTGTGTACCTGTAGCCCTGTGTGTGTGTGTGTGTGTACCTGTAGCCCTGTGTGTGTGTACCTGTAGCCCAGTGTGTGTGTGTGTACCTGTAGCCCAGTGTGTGTACCTGTAGCCCAGTGTGTGTGTACCTGTAGCCCAGTGTGTGTGTGTGTACCTGTAGCCCTGTGTGTGTACCTGTAGCCCTGTGTGTGTACCTGTAGCCCTGTGTGTGTGTGTGTGTGTGTGTACCTGTAGCCCTGTGTGTGTGTACCTGTAGCCCAGTGTGTGTACCTGTAGCCCTGTGTGTGTACCTGTAGCCCTGTGTGTTGAGGTAGTCTATGACAGCAGGGCGGATACGAGCCACTCCTCCCTGGCTGTGGTTCCCTCTTCCTGTTATAACTGACAGCTGAGACCTACACACACCCTGCCGACACTCTACACACACACACACACACACACACACACACACACACACACACACACACACACACACACACACACACACACACACACACACACACACACACACACACACACACACACACACACACACACACACACACACACACACAGAGGGAAAGGATGAGAACATGTGGTCACGTTTAGGGAACAAAACTCCCTGTGGTCTTCCTCTCTGACTCCTCTTCGTCACTCAGCCTGGAGGTCTAGCTAGGTGTACCTGTGGTCTTCCTCTCTAACACCTCTTCATCACACAGCCTGGAGGTCTAGCTAGGTGTACCTGTGGTCTTCCTCTTCATCACTCAGCCTGGAGGTCTAGCTAGCTGTACCTGTGGTCTTCCTCTCTAACACCTCTTCATCACTCAGCCTGGAGGTCTAGCTAGCTGTACCTGTGGTCTTCCTCTCTAACACCTCTTCATCACGCAGCCTGGAGGTCTAGCTCGCTGTACCTGTGGTCTTCCTCTTCATCACGCAGCCTGGAGGTCTAGCTAGGTGTACCTGTGGTCTTCCTCTCTAACACCTCTTCATCACACAGCCTGGAGGTCTAGCTAGCTGTACCTGTGGTCTTCCTCTTCATCACACAGCCTGGAGGTCAGCTAGGTGTACCTGTGGTCTTCCTCTAACACCTCTTCATCACACAGCCTGGAGGTCTAGCTAGCTGTACCTGTGGTCTTCCTTCATCACGCAGCCTGGAGGTCTAGCTAGGTGTACCTGTGGTCTTCCTCTCTAACACCTCTTCATCACGCAGCCTGGAGGTCTAGCTCGCTGTACCTGTGGTCTTCCTCTTCATCACGCAGCCTGGAGGTCTAGCTAGGTGTACCTGTGGTCTTCCTCTCTAACACCTCTTCATCACACAGCCTGGAGGTCTAGCTAGCTGTACCTGTGGTCTTCCTCTTCATCACGCAGCCTGAGGTCTAGCTAGGTGTACCTGTGGTCTTCCTCTCTAACACCTCTTCATCACACAGCCTGGAGGTCTAGCTAGGGTGTACCTGTGGTCTTCTCTCTAACACCTCTTCATCACGCAGCCTGGAGGTCTAGCTCGCTGTACCTGTGGTCTTCCTCTTCATCACGCAGCCTGGAGGTCTAGCTAGGTGTACCTGTGGTCTTCCCTCTAACACCTCTTCATCACACAGCCTGGAGGTCTAGCTAGCTGTACCTGTGGTCTTCCTCTTCATCACGCAGCCTGAGGTCTAGCTAGGTGTACCTGTGGTCTTCCTCTAACACCTCTTCATCACTCAGCCTGGAGGTCTAGCTAGGTGTACCTGTGGTCTTCCTCTCTAACACCTCTTCATCACCAGCCAGGAGGTCTAGCTAGGTGTACCTGTGGTCTTCCTCTCTAACACCTCTTCATCACTCAGCATGGAGGTCTAGCTAGGTGTACCTGTGGTCTTCCTCTCTTAACACCTCTTCATCACACAGCCTGGAGGTCTAGCTAGGTGTACCTGTGGTCTTCCTCTCTAACACCTCTTCATCACACAGCCTGGAGGTCTAGCTAGGTGTACCTGTGGTCTTCCTTTCATCACTCAGCCTGAGGTCTAGCTAGGTATCTGTGGTCTCCTCCTTCTCTATAATGTCTTCATCACTCAGCCTGAGGTCTAGCTAGGTACCTGTGGTCTTCATCACTCAGCCTGGAGGTCTAGGCTAGGTGTGTACCCCAGTGGCTCTCTCTTCCTGGGTTTGTTCCTTCATCACACAGCCTGAGTCTGAAGCTAGGTGTACCTGTGGTCTTCATCACCAGCGCTCTGGAGGCAGGTCTAGCTAGGTGTACCTGTGGTCTTCCTCTCTAACACCTCTTCATCACTCAGCTTCCGAGGTCTAGCTAGGTGTACCTGTGGTCTTCCTCTTCATCACTCAGCCTGGAGGTCTAGCTAGGTGTACCTGTGGTCTTGCTCTCTAACACCTGTGACAGGTGGAGTAAGGCCTCGTCGACATGCAGTCCGTGGAGGTCTAGAACGTTCTGAGGCAGCAGGGAGGAGTTGACCCGCTCAAAGATCTGGGACGCCGCTCGGTGATTGGCTTCATGCATCTTCTGACCATGGAGATGACCCTGACACACACACACACACACACACACAGCTTTTAGAAAAGTGTTGTCACGATACCATGGGGGGCTGTACCAAAACGATACCATGGGGGGCTGTACCAAAACGATACCATGGGGGGGACTGTACCAAAACGATACCATGGGGGGGACTGTACCAAACGATACCATGGGGGGGGACTGTACCAAAACGATACCATGGGGGGACTGGGGATAAAGGGCCTCACCTGACTCTGGGTCA
>NW_027006908.1:0-2544 GCF_036934945.1 Oncorhynchus masou masou
GAGACAGAGAAGAACAGAGACAGAGACGAACAGAGACAGAGACGAACATAGACAGAGACAGAGACGAACAGAGACAGAGACAAACATAGACAGAGACAGAGACGAACATAGACAGAGACAGAGACGAACATAGACAGAGACAGAGACGAACATAGACAGAGACGAACATAGACAGAGACGGACAGAGACAGAGACGAACATAGACAGAGACAGAGACGAACATAGACAGAGACAGAGACGAACATAGACAGAGACAGAGACGAACATAGACAGAGACAGAGACGAACATAGACAGAGACAGAGACGAACAGAGACAGAGACAGAGACGAACAGAGACAGAGACGAACATAGACAGAGACGAACATAGACAGAGACGAACATAGACAGAGACGAACATAGACAGAGACGAACATAGACAGAGACGAACATAGACAGAGACAGAGATGAACATAGACAGAGACAGAGATGAACATAGACAGAGACGAACATAGACAGAGACAAACATAGACAGAGACAAACATAGACAGAGACGAACATAGACAGAGACGAACATAGACAGAGACAGAGACGAACATAGACATAGACAGAGACGAACATAGACAGAGACAGAGACGAACATAGACAGAGACGAACATAGACAGAGACAGAGACAGAGACGAACATAGACAGGGACAGAGACGAACATAGACAGAGACAAAGACGAACATAGACAGAGACAGAGACGTACATAGACAGAGACGAACAGAGACAGAGACAAACAGAGACGAACAGACAGAGACGAACAGAGACAGAGACGAACATAGACAGAGACGAACATAGACAGAGACGAACATAGACAGAGACGAACATAGACAGAGACGAACATAGACAGAGACGAACATAGACAGAGACGAACATAGACAGAGACGAACATAGACAGAGACGAACATAGACAGAGACGAACATAGACAGAGACGAACAAAGACAGAGACGAACATAGACAGAGACGAACATAGACAGAGACGAACATAGACAGAGACGAACAGAGACAGAGACGAACATAGACAGAGACGTAACATAGACAGAGACAGAGACGTAATATAGACAGAGACAGAGACGAACATAGATGAGACAGACGAACATAGACAGAGACGTACATAGACAGAGACGAACAGAGACAGAGACAAACATAGACAGAGACAGAGACGAACAGACAGACGAACAGAGACAGAGACAGAGACGAACATAGACAGAGACAACAGCAGAGACTCCAACGAGACAGAGACGAGACAAGAGAACAGACAGACGAACAGAGACAGAGACGAACATAGACAGACACGAACGAACACAGGAGACGAACAGAGACGTAACATAGACAGACACGAACATAGACAGACACGAACATAGACAGACACGAACATAGACAGACACGAACAGACAGAGACAGACACGAACATAGACAGACACGAACAGACAGAGACAGAGACGAACATAGACAGGGACCGAACATAGACAGGGACGACAACATAGACAGAGGGATGAACATAGACAGAGACAGAAGATAGACAGAGACAGAGATGAACATAGACAGAGACAGAGATGAACATAGACAGAGACGAGACAGAGACAGAGACGAACATAGACAGACAGACATAGACAGAGACGAACATAGACAGACAGAGATGAACATAGACAGAGACAGAGACGAACATAGACAGAGACGAACATAGACAGAGACAGAGACGAACATAGACAGAGACAGAGACGAACATAGACAGAGACGAACATAGACAGAGACGAACATAGACAGAGACGGACAGAGACAGAGACGAACATAGACAGAGACAGAGACGAACATAGACAGAGACAGAGAAGAACAGAGACAGAGACAGAGACGAACAGAGACAGAGACGAACATAGACAGAGACGAACAGAGACAGACAGAGACAGAGACGAACATAGACAGACAGACAGACAGACAGACAGACAGACAGACACAAAAAAAAAAAAAAAACTACTTACAAAGGTAAAGTTCACTTGAATCTGTGGATAAAAAAAAACAGATAATCAGTAGAGGACTGGTCACCCCTCAGAGCCTGGTTCCTCTGGTCTACCCAGTACAGCCAGTAGAGGACTGGTCACCCCTCAGAGCCTGGTTCCTCTGGTCTACCCAGTACAGCCAGAAGAGGACTGGTCACCCCTCAGAGCCTGGTTCCTCTGGTCTACCCAGTACAGCCAGTAGAGGACTGGTCACCTCTCAGAGCCTGGTTCCTCTGGTCTACCCAGTACAGCCAGAAGAGGACTGGTCACCCCTCAGAGCCTGGTTCCTCTCTACCCAGTACAGCCAGTAGAGGACTGGTCACCCCTCAGAGCCTGGTTCCTCTCTCACCCAGTACAGCCAGTAGAGGACTGGTCACCCCTCAGAGCCTGGTTCCTCTGGTCTACCCAGTACAGCCAGTAGAGGACTGGTCACCCCTCAGAGCCTGGCTCCTGGCTCTACCCAGTACAGCCAGTAGAGGGCTGGTCACCCTCAGAGCCTGGTTCCTCTGGTCTACCCAGTACAGC
>NW_027006909.1:0-2544 GCF_036934945.1 Oncorhynchus masou masou
CTCTGTCTGTCTCTCTCTCGTCTGTCTCTCTCTCTCGGCTGTCTGTCTCTCTCTCGTCTCTCTCTCTCTCGGCTGTCCCTCGCCCACCCCAGGAGAATACTACAGATTGAAGGAGGTGTCTCAGCAGGATCAGGTTCAGGAGACCCTGAGCTCCTCGTCTCTGAGACGGAAGTTGTTTCTGGATGGCCAAGGGAGTGGCTCGGAGTCCTCCAGCCCCCCAGCCCAGAAGGAGGAGGGGGAGGGAGAGCCCCCTGGGGGAAGAGGGGGAGGGGATAGAGATTTCCTCTCACCCATGAGCGCCTCTCCTCTGTCCTGCCCGTTGTCTGGCATGTCTGCCCTGACCCCTCCACTGTAAGTGTGCCACCATTCAATGTCAATGGTGTCTGACCAGTGTGTACAATTACAGTTTAAGGGAAACATGCAGCAAGTGTGGTTTGTTGCTTTGGTTCTAAGCATGGGTTGTTATTATCACAGGGCTGCCCAATCCTTTTCCTGGAGAGCTGCCATCCTAAAGGTTTTCACTGGGTCGGGTTAGTTACAGCTGGGGTTGGAGTGAAAACCTACGGGAGGAGCAGCTCTCCGAGAGCTGGGTCAGGTGAAAACCTACAGGGGAGGATAGCTCTCCGGGGGAACAGGGTCGGAATGAAAACCTACAGGAGGATAGCTCTCCGGGGAACAGGGTCGGAGTTAAAACCTACAGGAGGATAGCTCTCCAGGAACAGGGTTGGAGTTAAAACCTACAGGAGGGTAGCTCTCCAGGAACAGGGTTGAAGTGAGAACCTACAGGAGGGTAGCTCTCCAGGAACAGGGTCGGAGTGAAAACCTACAGGAGGGTAGCTCTCCAGGAACAGGGTCGGAGTGAAAACCTACAGGAGGGTAGCTCTCCGGGAACAGGGTTGGAGTGAAAACCTACAGGAGGGTAGCTCGGGAACAGGGTTGGAGTGAAAACCTACAGGAGGGTAGCTCTCTGGGAACAGGGTCGGAATGAAAACCTACAGGAGGGTAGCTCTCCCGGGGAACAGGGTCGGAGTGAAAGCCCTACAGGAGGGTAGCTCTCCGGGAACAGGGTCGGGAGTCGAAAACCTACAGGAGGAGTAGCTCTCCGGGGAACAGGGTCGGAGTGAAAACCTACAGGAGGGTAGCTCTCCGGGGAACAGGGTCGGAGTGAAAACCTACAGGAGGGTAGCTCTCCGGGGAACAGGGTCGGAGTGAAAACCTACAGGAGGGTAGCTCTCCGGGGAACAGGGTCGGAGTGAAAACCTACAGGAGGGTAGCTCTCCGGGGAACAGGGTCGGAGTGAAAACCTACAGGAGGGTAGCTCTCCGGGGAACAGGGTCGGAGTGAAAACCTACAGGAGGGTAGCTCTCCGGGAACAGGGTCGGAGTGAAAACCTACAGGAGGGTAGCTCTCCGGGAACAGGGTCGGAGTGAAAACCTACAGGAGGGTAGCTCTCCGGGAACAGGGTCGGAGTGAAAACCTACAGGAGGGTAGCTCTCCGGGAACAGGGTCGGAGTGAAAACCTACAGGAGGGTAGCTCTCCGGGAACAGGGTCGGAGTGAAAACCTACAGGAGGGTAGCTCTCCGGGAACAGGGTCGGAGTGAAAACCTACAGGAGGGTAGCTCTCCGGGAACAGGGTCGGAGTGAAAACCTACAGGAGGGTAGCTCTCCGGGAACAGGGTCGGAGTGAAAACCTACAGGAGGGTAGCTCTCCGGGGAACAGGGTCGGAGTGAAAACCTACAGGAGGGTAGCTCTCCGGGGAACAGGGTCGGAGTGAAAACCTACAGGAGGGTAGCTCTCCGGGGAACAGGGTCGGAGTGAAAACCTACAGGAGGGTAGCTCTCCGGGAACAGGGTCGGAGTGAAAACCTACAGGAGGGTAGCTCTCCGGGGAACAGGGTCGGAGTGAAAACCTACAGGAGGGTAGCTCTCCGGGAACAGGGTCGGAGTGAAAACCTACAGGAGGGTAGCTCTCCGGGAACAGGGTCGGAGTGAAAACCTACAGGAGGGTAGCTCTCCGGGAACAGGGTCGGAGTGAAAACCTACAGGAGGGTAGCTCTCCGGGAACAGGGTCGGAGTGAAAACCTACAGGAGGGTAGCTCTCCGGGAACAGGGTCGGAGTGAAAACCTACAGGAGGGTAGCTCTCCGGGAACAGGGTCGGAGTGAAAACCTACAGGAGGGTAGCTCTCCGGGAACAGGGTCGGAGTGAAAACCTACAGGAGGGTAGATCTTCGGGAACAGGGTTGGAGTGAAAACCTACAGGAGGGTAGCTCTCCGGGAACAGGGTCGGAGTGAAAACCTACAGGAGGGTAGCTCTCCGGGGAACAGGGTCGGAGTGAAAACCTACAGGAGGGTAGCTCTCCGGGGAACAGGGTCGAAGTGAAAACCTACAGGAGGGTAGATCTTCGGGAACAGGGTTGAAGTGAAAACCTACAGGAGGGTAGCTCTCCGGGAACAGGGTCGGAGTGAAAACCTACAGGAGGGTAGCTCTCCGGGGAACAGGGTCGGAGTGAAAACCTACAGGAGGGTAGCTCTCCGGGAACAG
>NW_027006910.1:0-2543 GCF_036934945.1 Oncorhynchus masou masou
CATATATAATACCTAAATACAGTACATATATAATACCTAAATACAGTACATATATAATACCTAAATACAGTACATATATACATACCTAAATACAGTACATATATAATACCTAAATACAGTACATATATCATACCTAAATACAGTGAGGCAAAAAATGATTTAGTCAGCCACCAATTGTGCAAGTTCTCCCACTTAAAAAGATGAGAGGCCTGTAATTTTCATCATACTACTTCATCTATGACAGACAAAATGAGAAAAAATCCAGAAAATCACATTTTAGAATTTTTAATGAATTTATAAGCAAATTATGGTAGAAAATAAGTAACTTGCACAATTGGTGGCTGACTAAATACTTGTTTTGCCCCACTGTAGCTATTAGCATTTTGATTAGCATTTTGATTAGCACGAAGCATCGTTTGACACAGTATTGAACTCTAAACGTATTCGGCTTTGTATAAACATCATTAGTTATCCACCCGAACTGAACTGGAGACACGTTGTCACCTACAAGGTTCCTACTTTACGTATTGAAGTCAACAGAAGCAGAAGTGATAAACTAACATAAAGAAACTCCACCAGTTAGCAATTAGCGATCAGATTGAGTGAACATTTCTCAACCCATTACGTGATGTAAGAAGAATAGCTTGGTGAGAGTGGGAGAACAGATGTTCAAGTCTTTAAATAGATACAAGTGTTCAACAGACGTTTGGAAAAGACAGTCTGTCGCTCGGACACCTTTTTTTTATGATGAATTACCATCGTGAAGATCAGAAAAGTTGAGTTGCGTTTTTAGTAAGATTGACTCGAGGCCACCTCACAAACTCAAGTCACACAACAAATAATGTGACGCATCGGCAAACTCTTCGCTTCATGTACATGTTTCCTGCCTCTGCATAAAGATAGCACAATAGGGGGTGGGGTAAATTGAGCCAAAGGTGAAGTTGAACCACCCCTTGTTTCTAGGCAACCATGCACACAATTAAATCATGTGACCAAATAGGAAGAGGACGTCCTTTTATGGCGTCTGTAAAGGAAGAAAACACATGGGGGAAAAAGTGGTAAGAAAGTTAGGTCCAAAAAACAGATTTGCACAATGTCTAATTCATGTATTGTATTTATAGGTTTCATGATGCTTGCATCTAAACCAAAGTAGATCGTTTTAAAAAGGTCCTAAACCTAGCACACAAGTGCCTCCTTTTTGCTCTGTGGGCTAATAAAGTCAAAATGTTTGCCTTTGGGTAAGTTGAGGTTTTGGCTGTGGGGTAAGTTGAGCCAATGACCATGGGGTAAGTTGAGCCAATGACCATGGGGTAAATTGAGCCATTAGCCATGGGGTAAGTTGAGCCAATGGCCATGGGGTAAATTGAGCCAATGTACATGGGGTAAGTTGAACCAATGGACATGGGGTAAGTTGAGCCAATGGCCATGGGGTAAGTTGAGCCAATGGCCATGGGGTAAATTGAACCAATGGACATGGGGTAAATTTAATCAATGGACATGGGGTAAGTTGAACCAATGGACATGGGGTAAATTGAACCAATGGCCATGGGGTAAATTGAGCCAATGGACATGGGGTAAGTTGAACCAATGGACATGGGATAAATTGAACCAATGGACATGGGGTAAGTAACAACATGTGTAAAAAAGTCAAGGGGTCTGAATACTTTCCTAAAGCACTGTACCACACCCCCATTCCATGAATTCAACTTTGACCTTCCAGCACCGTCACCCTCTGTCACAGGACACCATCACCCACTTTACCCCAAGGCCGGCTCAACTTACCCTGTCCCTATGTATCAGCTTGTGCCAAGAGACCACTTTCTTTACCAAGCTGTTTTCAAAACTATTATGTTTAAATTCATTCGGATTATTTTTCATAGATACACCAAACATCCTGCAATATATATTTCTTGAATATAAAGAATACTTGACATAATGATGCTGAATTTAAAATATAGCTCAACATAACCCCATCCTCCCCCTACATCGTACATCAGAACTACACACAGATTTAAACAACCAAGAAACGTGTAACGGATGTGAAACGGCTAGCTTAGTTAGCGGTGTTGCGGCGCTAAATAGCGTTTCAAACGGTGACGTCACTTGCTCTGAGACCTTGAAGTAGTAGTTCCCCTTGCTCTGCAAGGGCCGTGGCTTTTGTGGAGAGACGGGTAAGGACGCTTCGTGGGTGACTGTTGTTGATGTGTGCAGAGGGTCCCTGGTTTGCGCCTGGGTACGGGCGAGGGGACGGTCTAAATTTATACTGTTACAAACGCACCGTAGAAACATCTCCCTACCACAAGCTGTTCTGTTCACCTTTTTTTGAATGGCAGAATGTTATACTGAGACAGCGGATTGGCATATCTGAGTTCACATTTTCCTGTCTTTCCCTCGGTACTAACATACCAACTAATAAACCCTTGGGGCAAACTCTGGTATCGTGTTGTAATGCCTTGTTCACTCTGGTTTGTTCTGCCACTTTAAAAAAGCACCAGCTGCTCCCAGGGGCTCCTACCCAGACACCTTCTGCCTCTCCCACTGGG
>NW_027006911.1:0-2542 GCF_036934945.1 Oncorhynchus masou masou
TTCAACCCTGTGTAGATCAGTCAATTCTCAACTTAAAGACTTAAAACTCAGGATTCCCTAGGTTTCTATGTCAGTCAAGACATGTGTGTATTTATAGCTTCCTGTGCCAACCGGAAGTGCCATAATTGGTGTCTCAGGGGCTGTTTGGAAGGGTTAAAAAAATCAGATCTGTCCAAAACTTCATATGTGTGATTAGACAACCCCCATGAACTGTAAATCAGTCATTTTTCCCATAAAAATTCAAAGGAAAAATAAATCACACAGATACACAACTTGGATGGAGGGACGTATTGGGGTGTGTAGAGACTGACAGTGCCTCCAATAGTTAGCTTTGTTCGAGCTAAAAAGAACCGTCAGACCTAGAGTTCCGAAACTTTAGAATCCTGTTCTAGACCTCAGGTAGATAGTGCGTGGTGAGTTACGGCGCTCTAGGAGGTTCTCGGACCGAGAAACAGCGTCGAACATTTGCAATGACTTCAATTCATTTTGACCATTACGAAAATGGCGACATTTAGAAATGTCCCAGAGACACAAGACTAGGTGCATTGTGACCGTCTCGGCCCATAGAGACAGAACCCAACATCTCGGTCCGATAGCTCATTCAAGGACCCCGTAGCAAGGCATGGAAAAAGTGGATTTTCAGCACCAATTAGGCTTTTACTCGGACACCAAATGACCTATCGAGCCGAAACTCGGGATTCGGGGTCGCCTCACATAGGACTACACATAATGTCCGAACTGGCCCCGCAGCTAGAAAGTAACTATGTGTTTTATGGTTTTTTTATGTTTTGTACCGAAGGCCTTGTGAATTTTGGGCCAGCTCTGAAGTATGTTATACTTGGCTCCTAAATGAGTTGGGAAAAGTGGGTTTGGTGTCAGTTTGTATCAGTTTGGTGTCAGAATGATATCAAATTGACTGATGGACGGTGACTTGCAGGTGACTCTTGTCCATTAGCAATATGTTTAAGCGGTGAGGTACCATCACCAAAAGCGACATTCTGAAATCAACCCAAACGAGCGATGGAGAGGTACCAGTATCACTGCCCAGCCATCCCTATGTCATCGGGCCAGTCAATTTGGCATTCCTGCATGATTTTTATGGCATGACAAATTGGTGATGGTGAATGCCCAGTTAACCATATGGCAAATGCACAGTGACTTTGAAAGAGTGAGAAAACATTACCAAATGGACATTCTGAAATCAACCCTAATGAGCGATGGAGAGGTACCAGAATCACTGCCGAGCCATCCCGAGTTCATCGGGCCAGTCAATTTGGCATTCCTGCACGAATTTTCAGTGACTTTGCAAAAGTAAGGAACATTTGCAATATGTTTTAACAGTGAGGTACCATCACCAAAAGCGACATTCTGAAATCAACTCAAACGAGCGATGGAGAGGTACCAGAATCACTGCCGAGCCATCCCGAGTTCATCGGGCCAGTCAATTTGGCATTCCTGCACGATTTTTCAGTGACTTTGCAAAAGTAAGGAACATTTGCATGGAATCAACCCTAACGAGCGATGGAGAGGGTACCAGAATCACTGCCAAGCCATCCTGACTTCATCGGGCCAGTCAATTTGGCATTCCTGCAAAAATTTTCAGTGACTTTGCAAGAGTAAGGAACATTTGCAATATGTTTTAACAGTGAGGTACCATCACCAAAAGCGACATTCTGAAATCAACCCAAACGAGCCATGGAGAGGTACCAGTATCACTGCCCAGACATCCCGAGGTCATCGGGCTAGTCAATTTGGCATTCCTGCATGATTTTTATAGCATGACAAATTGGCAATGGTGACTGCCCAGGACCATTTGCAAATGCACAGTGACTTTGAAAGAGTGAGAAAAATCACCAAATGGACATTCTGAAATCAACCCTAACGAGCCATGGAGGTACCAGTATCACTGCCCAGCCATCCCAGGTCATCGGGCCAGTCAATTTGGCATTCCTGCACAAATTTTCAGTGACTTTGCAAAAGTGAGAAACATTTGCAATATGTTTTAACAGTGAGGTACCATCACCAAAAGCGACATTCTGAAATCAACCCAAACGGCGATGGAGAGGTACCAAAATAACTGCCCAGCCATCCCTATGTCATCGGGCCAGTCAATTTGGCATTCCTGCATGATTTTTATGGCATGACAAATTGGTGATGGTGACTGCCCAGTTAACCATATGGCAAATGCACAGTGACTTTGCAAAAGTGAGAAAACATGACCAAATGGACATTCTGAAATCAACACAAACAATGGCATGACCATAGTGTCCAGACTGTGCCGAGTCCAACGAGGTGCCCCGTTTGACCGTAGCTCGCTCGGTCTGAGCGCAGCGACCATGAGAAAAATAGGCCCAATATGAAGCCTGCACCAGTACGTCATTTGATTTTGAGTGACAGCGGCAAGGAACCGTTAGGTTTAGAAAGACAATTCAACCACAGGAATGTTCCTAAGGTCCTCCTGATCTGTCCAAGCCTATCCTTGACCGTGTGACATTAACCCTTCACAGTCAAAAGAAGGTGTTTTACATAAAAACAGTGTGCA
>NW_027006912.1:0-2541 GCF_036934945.1 Oncorhynchus masou masou
CTATGGATAATTCTAAGTGTTGTGTTAGCCCTGTCCTGTCAACACTCTGATACGTCCTCCTTCTTCCACAGTCAGGACGAGATCAGAGAGGTTGGTAGTAGACCAGGACCTGACTATTGAGAGGTCATTATTAACTACCTGACTATAGAGAAGTCATTATTAACTACCTGACTATAGAGAAGTCATTATTAACGACCTGACTATAGAGAGGTCATTATTAACTACCTGACTATAGAGACGTCATTATTAACTACCTGACTATAGAGATGTCATTATTAACTACCTGACTATAGAGAAGTCATTATTAACTACCTGCCTATAGAGAAGTCATTATTAACTACCTGACTATAGAGAAGTCATTATTAACTACCTGACTATAGAGAAGTCTTTATTAACTACCTGACTATAGAGAAGTCATTATTAACTACCTGTCTATAGAGAAGTCATTATTAACTACAGGACCTGACTATAGAGAAGGCATTATTAACTACCTGACTATAGAGAAGTCTTTATTAACTACCTGACTATAGAGAAGTCATTATTAACTACCTGACTATAGAGAAGTCATTATTAACGACCTGACTATAGAGAAGTCATTATTAACTACCTGACTATAGAGAAGTCATTATTAACTACCTGACTATAGAGAAGTCATTATTAACTACCTGACTATAGAGAAGTCATTATTAACTACCTGACTATAGAGAAGTCATTATTAACTACCTGACTATAGAGAAGTCATTATTAACTACCTGACTATAGAGAAGTCATTATTAACTACCTGACTATAGAGAAGTCATTATTAACTACCTGACTATAGAGAGGTCATTATTAACTACCTGACTATAGAGATGTCATTATTAACTACCTGACTATAGAGAAGTCATTATTAACTACCTGACTATAGAGAAGTCATTATTAACTACCTGACTATAGAGAAGTCATTATTAACTACCTGACTATAGAGATGTCATTATTAACTACCTGACTATAGAGAAGTCATTATTAACTACCTGACTATAGAGAGGTCATTATTAACTACCTGACTATAGAGATGTCATTATTAACTACCTGACTATAGAGAAGTCATTATTAACTACCTGACTATAGAGAAGTCATTATTAACTGCCTGCCTATAGAGAAGTCATTATTAACTACCTGACTATAGATAAGTCATTATTAACTACCTGACTATAGAAAAGTCATTATTAACTACATAAGTATAGAAAATTCATTATTAACTACCTGACTATAGAGAAGTCATTATTAACTACCTGACTATAGAGAGGTCATTATTAACTACCTGACTATAGAGAAGTCATTATTAACTACCTGACTATAGAGAAGTCATTATTAACTACCTGACTATAGAGAGGTCATTATTAACTACCTGACTATAGAGAGGTCATTATTAACTACCTGACTATAGAGAAGTCATTATTAACTACCTGACTATAGAGAAGTCATTATTAACTACCTGACTATAGAGAGGTCATTATTAACTACCTGACTATAGAGAGGTCATTATTAACTGCCTGACTATAGAGATGTCATTATTAACTACCTGTCTATAGAGAAGTCATTATTAACTACAGGACCTGACTATAGAGAGGTCATTATTAACTCCCTGACTATAGAGAAGTCATTATTAACTACCTGACTATAGAGAAGTCATTATTAACTACCTGCCTATAGAGAAGTCATTATTAACTACCTGACTATAGATAAGTCATTATTAACTACCTGACTATAGAAAAGTCATTATTAACTACATAAGTATAGAAAATTCATTATTAACTACCTGACTATAGAGAAGTCATTATTAACTACCTGACTATAGAGAGTCATTATTAACTACCTGACTATAGAGAAGTCATTATTAACTACCTGACTATAGAGAAGTCATTATTAACTACCTGACTATAGAGAGGTCATTATTAACTACCTGACTATAGAGAAGTCATTATTAACTACCTGACTATAGAGAAGTCATTATTAACTACCTGACTATAGAGAGGTCATTATTAACTACCTGACTATAGAGAGGTCATTATTAACTGCCTGACTATAGAGATGTCATTATTAACTACCTGACTATAGAGAAGTCATTATTAACTACCTGACTATAGAGAAGTCATTATTAACTACCTGACTATAGAGAAGTCATTATTAACTACCTGACTATAGAGAAGTCATTATTAACTACAGGACCTGACTATAGAGAAGTCATTATTAACTACCTGACTATAGAGAGGTTATTATTAACTACCTGACTATAGAGAAGTCATTATTAACTACCTGAATATAGAGAAGTCATTATTAACTACCTGACTATAGCGAAGTCATTATTAACTACCTGACTATAGAGATGTCATTATTAACTATCTGACTATAGAGAAGTCTTTATTAACTACCTGTCTATAGAGAAGTCATTACTAACTAGACAGACAGGTTGACCTCTGTCATACAGACAGATCAAACAGGTTGGCAGGTGCCCTGGGTTTACTTCAGCCTCAGTTGACTCTACTGGTGCCTGGTGTG
>NW_027006913.1:0-2540 GCF_036934945.1 Oncorhynchus masou masou
TAGTTTAATTGTTTAGTTGTTAGCGGTCTAGTTTAATTGTTTTGAGTTGTAGCTGTCTAGTTTAATTGTTTAGTTGTAGCTGTCTAGTTTTAATTGTTTAGTAGTAGCGAGTCTAGTTTAATTGTTTAGTTGTAGCGTAGTCTAGTTTAATTGTTTGAGTTTAGCTAGTAAGCTGTCTAGTTTAATTGTTTAGTAGCTTCTAGATTTAGTGTGTTTAGTTGTAGACGGTCTAGTTTAATTGTTTAGTTGTAGCTGTCTAGTTTAATTGTTTAGTTGTAGCTGTCTAGTTTAATTGTTTAGTTGTAGCTGTCTAGTTTAATTGTTTAGTTGTAGCTGTCTAGTTTAATTGTTTAGTTGTAGCTGTCTAGTTTAATTGTTTAGTTGTAGCTGTCTAGTTTAATTGTTTAGTTGTAGCTGTCTAGTTTAATTGTTTAGTTGTAGCTGTCTAGTTTAATTGTTTAGTTGTAGCTGTCTAGTTTAATTGTTTAGTTGTAGCTGTCTAGTTTAGTAGTAGCGGTCTAGTTTAATTGTTTAGTTGTAGCTGTCTAGTTTAATTGTTTAGTTGTAGCTGTCTAGTTTAATTGTTTAGTTGTAGCTGTCTAGTTTAATTGTTTAGTTGTAGCTGTCTAGTTTAATTGTTTAGTTGTAGCGGTCTAGTTTAATTGTTTAGTTGTAGCTGTCTAGTTTAATTGTTTAGTTGTAGCTGTCTAGTTTAATTGTTTAGTTGTAGCGGTCTAGTTTAATTGTTTAGTTGTAGCTGTCTAGTTTAATTGTTTAGTCGTAGCTGTCTAGTTTAGTTGTAGCTGTCTAGTTTAATTGTTTAGTTGTAGCTGTCTAGTTTAATTGTTTAGTTGTAGCTGTCTAGTTTAATTGTTTAGTTGTAGCTGTCTAGTTTAATTGTTTAGTCGTAGCTGTCTAGTTTAGTAGTAGCGGTCTAGTTTAATTGTTTAGTTGTAGCTGTCTAGTTTAATTGTTTAGTGGTAACTGTCTAGTTTAATTGTTTAGTTGTAGCTGTCTAGTTTAATTGTTTAGTTGTAGCTGTCTAGTTTAATTGTTTAGTTGTAGCTGTCTAGTTTAATTGTTTAGTTGTAGCTGTCTAGTTTAATTGTTTAGTTGTAGCTGTCTAGTTTAATTGTTTAGTTGAAGCTGTCTAGTTTAATTGTTTAGTTGTAGCTGTCTAGTTTAATTGTTTAGTTGTAGCGGTCTAGTTTAATTGTTTAGTTGTAGCGGTCTAGTTTAATTGTTTAGTTGTAGCTGTCTAGTTTAATTGTTTAGTAGTAGCGGTCTAGTTTAATTGTTTAGTAGTAGCGGTCTAGTTTAATTGTTTAGTTGTAGCTGTCTTCACAGTTCTTGTCTCTTACACCTACCTTGATCAGAATTCCCATAATCTTTTTGTTGTTAGCTTTCGCCTCCCCAAAGCTCTGAACGTTAAAGGCACAGATTTTCAGTGACATTGCAACGTGCCACAGTCCCACAGAACACGTCACAAGAACTGGCCACTTCATTCTGTTTTGAACAGGAATTCTGTAAACACGGCAAAAACTCAAAATTATGTTTGAATTGTGACAACATAACAACATTTTCTTGGGCCTGTAATTGTCTGGGTGTTACAGATAATCATCCATAATTATCTATTTGTACTAGATCGGCTGTGTAGCTTAAAGTTTAATATGTAATTCATATTGTGTAATAATCTGTAATATTCCTCAAATTAGACATCATTAACATTACTCATTGGAAATCAGAATATCTCTTACCCCCTGTGCCAGTCTTTCAGGTAGTTTAGCCCAAGTGAAGAGCTGTCTCCTGAATGGCCTGTCCTTTACCCCCTACTGTCTTTTACCCATAGGGCTCTGGTCAAAAGTAGTGCACTATATAGGGAACAGGGTGCAATTTGGGACCGGGGCAGAGGGCAGGGGTCTGTTGTGCTGTGTCAGTGGGAAATTCAGAATGGAGCTCTATCTGGAAACGTTGGCTATACCACTGAACACAGTGGCTCAATGGACTCCGTCACACATTCAGAAACTTCTGCTTCTGACTGACTACGCACGCACGCACGCACGCACACACACACACACACACACACACACACACACACACACACACACACACAGAGAGACACACGCACAGAGAGACACACGCACAGAGACACACACACACACACACACACACACACACACACACACACACACACACACACACACACACACACACACCACGTTGGCTACACCACTGAACACACACAGGCACAATTGACTCCATCACACATTCAGAAAGTTCTGCTTCTGACTGATGATTGTCTCAAAGGTGAAGTGCTGCCCAACAATAGACCAGAGAGAAACCATATGATACTCGGACTATGAATAAAATACTGGCAATCATTCTTCTAAATCTGTGAGCTAGATCAGGGGTATTCAAACTTTTTCATGTCAAGGACCCCCAACTATGATCAGCCCCTGGCCGAGAACGCCCAACTGAATATTTTCACCCTGTGCATTGTAGCCGTTAGACGTTACATTTTAAGATTTCAGAGGGATACC
>NW_027006914.1:0-2540 GCF_036934945.1 Oncorhynchus masou masou
CGAAAGTATTCGGCCCCCTTGAACTTTGCGACCTTTTGCCACATTTCAGGCTTCAAACATAAAGATATAAAACTGTATTTTTTTGTGAAGAATCAACAACAAGTGGGACACAATCATGAAGTGGAACAACATTTATTGGATATTTCAAACTTTTTTAACAAATCAAACTGAAAAATTGGGCGTGCAAAATTATTCAGCCCCCTTAAGTTAATACTTTGTAGCGCAACCTTTTGCTGCGATTACAGCTGTAAGTCGCTTGAGGTATGTCTATCAGTTTTGCACATCGAGAGACTGAAATTTTTTCCCATTCCTCCTTGCAAAACAGCTCGAGCTCAGTGAGGTTGGATGGAGAGCATATGTGAACAGCAGTTTTCAGTTCTTTCCACAGATTCTCGATTGGATTCAGGTCTGGACTTTGACTTGGCCATTCTAACACCTGGATATGTTTATTTTTGAACCATTCCATTGTAGATTTTGCTTTATGTTTTGGATCATTGTCTTGTTGGAAGACAAATCTCCGTCCCAGTCTCAGGTCTTTTGCAGACTCCATCAGGTTCTCTTCCAGAATGGTCCTGTATTTGGCTCCATCCATCTTCCCATCAATTTTAACCATCTTCCCTGTCCCTGCTGAAGAAAAGCAGGCCCAAGCCATGATGCTGCCACCACCATGTTTGACAGTGGGTATGGTGTTCAGAGTGATTAGCTGTGTTGCTTTTACGCCAAACATAACGTTTTGCATTGTTGCCAAAAAGTTCAATTTTGGTTTCATCTGACCAGAGCACCTTCTTCCACATGTTTGGTGTCTCCCCCAGGTAGCTTGTGGCAAACTTTAAATTACACTTTTTATGGATATCTTTAAGAAATGGCTTTCTTCTTGCCACTCTTCCATAAAGGCCAGATTTGTGCAATATACGACTGATTGTTGTCCTATGGACAGAGTCTCCCACCTCAGCTGTAGATCTCTGCAGTTCATCCAGAGTGATCATGGGCCTCTTGGCTGCATCTCTGATCAGTCTTCTCCTTGTATGAGCTGAAAGTTTAGAGGGACGGCCAGGTCTTGGTAGATTTGGAGTGGTCTGAAATTCCTTCCATTTCAATATTATCGCTTGCAGAGTGCTCCTTGGGATGTTTGAAAGCTTGGGAAATCTTTTTGTATCCAAATCCAGCTTTAAACGTCTTCACAACAGTATCTCGGACCTGCCTGGTGTGTTCCTTGTTCTTCATGATGCTCTCTGCGCTTTTAACGTACCTCTGAGACTATCACAGTGCAGGTGCATTTATACGGAGACTTGATTACACACAGGGGGATTGTATGTATCATCATTGGTCATTTAGGTCAACATTGGATCATTCAGAGATCCTCACTGAACTTCTGGAGAGAGTTTGCTGCACTGAAAGTAAAGTGGCTGAATAATTTTGCACGCCCAATTTTTCAGTTTTTGATTTGTTAAAAAAGTTAGAAATATCCAATAAATGTCGTTCCACTTCATGATTGTGTCCCACTTGTTGTTGATTCTTCACAAAAAAATACAGTTTTATATCTTTATGTTTGAAGCCTGAAATGTGGCAAAAGGTCGCAAAGTTCAAAGGGGCCGAATACTTTCGTAAGGCACTGTATGTATACTGTTTTGTGTTGGGATGTCTAGTTCTCCAAACATCCACTAGGTCAAACTGCTTAATTAATTAAACTTCTAAGGGCTTGGCCCATTTTTTTCTCCACCACCTGCCTGAATGACGTGCCCAAAGTAAACTGCCTGTAGTTCAGGCCCTGAAGCCAGGATATGCATATAATTGGTACCATTGGAAACAAAACACTTCGAAGTTGGTAGACATGTTAAATTAATGTAGGAGAATATAACACAATAGATATGGTAGGATAAAATCCAAAGAAAAACCAATGGATATTTTTTGGAGAGAGAGACCATCTTCTTAGAAATTCAGGAGAAAGGTCATATTGAAAACTAGCTCCCTGGATGCAATTCCTATGGCTTCCACGGGGTGTCACCATTCTATGTTCAAGGCTTCAGGCTTGTAACTTCAAAAACTAATAAGAAATAACAGTTTTAGTAGAGAGACACAGTCATGGAAATTTGTGTTTGCGCGCCACGAAAACATTGCGCACCTGCTAAAATGGGTTTCCTATTGAACATACTTCTTTCCAAAATAAATATTATAGTTTGATTATTTTTTGGCTAATCTGAGGAATAAATAAAAATGTATTTTGACTTGTTGAAATAAAGTTTGGGTCATTTTTTGGATTCCTGTCTCTGAAGGTTGAAGGAGTAGATTACTCAATTCGATGGCACCAACTAAACCTACTTTTTGGGATAAAATAAATATTTTATTTAACAAGACGACACTACATGTTATAGCTGGAACCCTTTGGATGACAAATCAGAGTAAGATTTTCAAAATTAAGTGAATGTATGAAACCTGTGCCGGTGGAAAAATATTTTGATGTGGGAACGCCATCCTCAAACAATCGCATGGCATGTTTTCGCTGTAATAGCTACTGTAAATCGGACAGTGCAATTAGATTA
>NW_027006915.1:0-2539 GCF_036934945.1 Oncorhynchus masou masou
TGTACTCTCTGTGTAGGGCCAAATAGCATTCTAGTTTGCTCTGTTTTTTTGTTAATTCTTTCCAATGTGTCAAGTAGGTGTATCTCACTGATCATCCCTAAAGCCAACACCTCATTTGGCCGCCTTTCGTTCCAGTACTTTGCTGCCTGTGACTGGAACAGTGCAAAATCCCTGAAGTTGGAGACTTTTATCTCCCTCACCAACTTCAAACATGTGCTATCTGAGCAGCTAACCGATCGCTGCAGCTGTACATAGTCTATTGGTAAATAGCCCACCCATTTTCACCTACCTCATCCCCACACTGTTTTTATTGATTTACTTTTCTGCTCTTTTGCACACCAGTATCTCTACCTGTACATGACCATCTGATTATCTATCACTCCAGTGCTAATCTGCAAAATTGTAATTATTCGCCTAAAGCTAACTCTCTCTCCTCTGCTCTCATCCTTCTAGACCTATCGGCTGCCTTCGACACTGTGAACCATCAGATCCTCCTCTCCACCCTCTCCGAGTTGGGCATCTCCGGCGCGGCCCACGCTTGGATTGCGTCCTACCTGACAGGTCGCTCCTACCAGGTGGCGTGGCGAGAATCTGTCTCCTCGCCACGCGCTCTCACCACTGGTGTCCCCCAGGGCTCTGTTCTAGGCCCTCTCCTATTCTCGCTATACACCAAGTCACTTGGCTCTGTCATAACCTCACATGGTCTCTCCTATCATTGCTATGCAGACGACACACAATTAATCTTCTCCTTTCCCCCTTCTGATGACCAGGTGGCGAATCGCATCTCTGCATGTCTGGCAGACATATCAGTGTGGATGACGGATCACCACCTCAAGCTGAACCTCGGCAAGACGGAGCTGCTCTTCCTCCCGGGGAAGGACTGCCCGTTCCATGATCTCGCCATCACGGTTGACAACTCCATTGTTTCCTCCTCCCAGAGCGCTAAGAACCTTGGCGTGATCCTGGACAACACCCTGTCGTTCTCAACTAACATCAAGGCGGTGGCCCGTTCCTGTAGGTTCATGCTCTACAACATCCGCAGAGTACGCCCCTGCCTCACACAGGAAGCGGCGCAGGTCCTAATCCAGGCACTTGTCATCTCCCGTCTGGATTACTGCAACTCGCTGTTGGCTGGGCTCCCTGCCTGTGCCATCAAACCCCTACAACTCATCCAGAACGCCGCAGCCCGTCTGGTGTTCAACCTTCCCAAGTTCTCTCCACGTCACCCCGCTCCTCCGCTCTCTCCACTGGCTTCCAGTTGAAGCTCGCATCCGCTACAAGACCATGGTGCTTGCCTACGGAGCTGTGAGGGGAACGGCACCGCAGTACCTCCAGGCTCTGATCAGGCCCTACACCCAAACAAGGGCACTGCGTTCATCCACCTCTGGCCTGCTCGCCTCCCTACCACTGAGGAAGTACAGTTCCCGCTCAGCCCAGTCAAAACTGTTCGCTGCTCTGGCCCCCCAATGGTGGAACAAACTCCCTCACGACGCCAGGACAGCGGAGTCAATCACCACCTTCCGGAGACACCTGAAAACCCCACCTCTTCAAGGAATACCTAGGATAGGACAGTAATCCTTCACCCCCTCCCCCTTAATGATTTAGATGCACTATTGTGTAAAGTGGCTGTTCCACTCGGATGTCAGAAGGTGAATTCACCAATTTGTAAGTCGCTCTGGATAAGAGCGTCTGCTAAATGACTTAAATGTAAATGTAAATGTAGATTTTCCCTCAGGTTTTCTGATTTCTGACATGCTGTTCCTTCTTTTTCTGTAGTGTATGTGTTTTGATGATTCACCATAGTGAAGCGTAGACTCAGGTTTTCCGGGTCTCTATGTTTTTTGTTTGGAAGGTTTTCAATTTCTTTCTTAGATTTTTGCATCAAACCATTTGTCATTGTTGTTAATTTTTCTTCGGTTTTCTATTTTGAGATTTTTAGATTTGAAAAGGCTGAGAGGTCAAATATACTGTTAAGATTTTCTACTGCCAAGTTTACACCTTCACTATTACAGTGGAACGTTTACCCAGGAAATTGTCTAAAGGGGATTGAATTTGTTTTGCCTAATTGTTTTTTGGTAGGTTTCCAAACTGCATTCCTTCCATCTATAGCATTTCTTAATGTTACTCAGTTCCTTTGGCTTTTATGCCTCATGATTGAGTATTGCTCTGTTTAAGTAGACTGTGATTTTGCTGTGGTCTGATAGGGTGCCTGGTGGGCTGGACTGTGAACGCTCTGGAGAGACTCTGGGTTGAGGTCAGTGATAAAGTAGTCTACAGTACTACTGCCAAGAGATGAGCTATAGGTGTACTCACTATAGGGAGTCCCCTCGAAGCCTACCATTGACTATTGACTATACTTTCTCTCTTCTCTTCCTGCTGTCTAGACCTCGGGAATGCTCAGCTATGAAAAGCCAACTTACATTTACTCCAGAGGTGCTGACCTGTTGCACCCTCTACAACCACTGTGATTATTATTATTTGACCCTGCTGGTCATCTATGAACATCTTGAAATAAGAGCGTCTGCTAAATGACTTAAAT
>NW_027006916.1:0-2539 GCF_036934945.1 Oncorhynchus masou masou
TCGTCTTCTCCTCCATACTGCCTAGCTAATCCTACTTATATCGAGTTTTCCTTCCTCTGGTTGTCCCTCTCACACCTCCCCCTCTAGTTGTTTAGTTAATATGGCACCACTCTCCCCTCTAGTTGCTTTAGTTAATATGACACCACTTACTCCTCTAGTTGTTTAGTTAATATGACACCACCTCCCCTCTAGTTGTTTAGTTAATATGACACCACCTCCCCTCTAGTTGTTTAGTTAATATGGCACCACCTCCCCTCTAGTTGTTTAGTTAATATGACACCACTTGGCCCCTCTAGTTGTTTAGTTAATATGGCACCACTTCCCCCTCTAGTTGTTTAGTTAATATGGCACACCTCCCCTCTAGTTGTTTAGTTAATATGGCACCACTCTCCCCTCTAGTTGTTTAGTTAATATGGCACCACCTGCCCCTCTAGTTGTTTAGTTAATATGGCACCACTTGGCCCCTCTAGTTGTTTAGTTAATATGGCACCACTTGGCCCCTCTAGTTGTTTAGTTAACATGGCACCACTTCCCCTCTAGTTGTTTAGTTAATATGGCACCACTTGGCCCCTCTAGTTGTTTAGTTAATATGACACCACTTGGCCCATCTAGTTGTTTAGTTAATATGGCACCACTTCCCCTCTAGTTGTTTAGTTAATATGACACCACTTGGCCCCTCTAGTTGTTTAGTTAATATGGCACCACTTGGCCCCTCTAGTTGTTTAGTTAATATGACACCACTTGGCCCCTCTAGTTGTTTAGTTAATATGGCACCACTTGGCCCCTGTAGTTGTTTAGTTAACATGGCACCTCCCCCTCTAGTTGTTTAGTTAATATTACACCACTTGGCCCCTCTAGTTGTTTAGTTAACATGGCACCACTTGGCCCCTCTAGTTGTTTAGTTAACATGGCACCACTTGGCCCCTCTAGTTGTTTAGTTAATATGGCACCACTTGGCCCTCTAGTTGTTTAGTTAACATGTCACCACTTGGCCCCTCTAGTTGTTTAGTTAATATGGCACCACTTGGCCCCTCTAGTTGTTTAGTTAACATGGCACCACTTGGCCCCTCTAGTTGTTTAGTTAATATGGCACCACTTGGCCCCTCTAGTTGTTTAGTTAATATGGCACCACTTGGCCCCTCTAGTTGTTTAGTTAACATGGCACCACTTGGCCCCTCTAGTTGTTTAGTTAATATGGCACCACTTGGCCCCTCTAGTTGTTTAGTAAACATGGCACCACTTGGCCCCTCTAGTTGTTTAGTTAAACATGGCACCACTTGGCCCCTCTAGTTGTTTAGTTAACATGGCACCACTTGGCCCCTCTAGTTGTTTAGTTAATATGGCACCACTTGGCCCTGTCACGTTCACGGCCTGAGTTCCTTTGTTTTTAGTATGGTCAGGGCGTGAGTTGGAGTGGGGCTGTCTATGTTAGTTTTTATATGATTTTCCATTTCTGTGTTTGGCCTGATATGGTTCTCAATCAGATGCAGCTGTCTACTCGTTGTCCCTGATTGAGAACCATATTTAGGTAGCCTGTTTTCAATAGTGTTTTGTGGGAGTTATCCCGCTTCTATTGATAATGGTATAGCTGGGGCAAGAGTTATCCCCTTCTATTGATATGTTATAGTTGGGGCCAGGAGTTATCCCACTTCTATTGATGTGGTATAGCTGGGGCAAGGAGTTATCCCACTTATATTGATGTGGTATAGCTGGGGCAAGGAGTTATCCCACTTCTATTGATGTGTTATAGCTGGGGCCAGGAGTTATCCCAATTCTATTGATGTGGTATAGCTGGGGCAAGGAGTTTGTCCTCTTATATTGATGTGGTATAGCTGGGGTCAGGAGTTTGTCCTGCTCATATGACCTGACCAGGTAAACAACAATGTCAGCTAGCACTAGTTGAACACAGCAGAGATACTGCACCTCCTCTCTCTCTCTCTGACTGTTTTTAAACACAGAACATTCCTTTTAAATGACATGCGGTGCAGACCCCATCTAGCCAGCTGAGTGTTGTAACTAACGACCAGCTGTGTTCACTTCCATTGAGCTGTGCTGTGATGAACAGGGAGACTGAGCTGAAAGCAGTGGGTGGCTGGCCCTGGAGAGAGGGGAACCATCCTGTCATAGCCCTCTTTACAGCTGTAGATGTGTGTGTGTGTGTGTCTGTGTGTGTACAGTATATGCTTGCTCATCACAGCTGGGAACTAACTAACCACAGGCATGAAGCTCCACGCACGGGGACTGGCCCGGGACTAGGAGTTAGTGGGTGACAGACAGACAGGGACTGGCCCGGGACTAGGAGTTAGTGGGTGACAGACAGACAGGGACTGGCCCGGGACTAGGAGTTAGTGGGTGACAGACAGACAGGGACTGGCCCGGGACTAGGAGTTAGTGGGTGACAGACAGACAGGGACTGGCCCGGGACTAGGAGTTAGTGGGTGACAGACAGACAGGGACTGGCCCGGGACTAGGAGTTAGTGGGTGACAGACAGACAGGGACTGGCCCGGGACTAGGAGTTAGTGGGTGACAGACAGACAG
>NW_027006917.1:0-2535 GCF_036934945.1 Oncorhynchus masou masou
TGTAGAAACATGACTGTATTGTTAACTTCTACCTGTAGAAATGCATGTGACTGTAGTCTTAACCTGGACTGTAGAAACATGACTGTAGTGTTAACCTGTACTGTAGAAACATGACTGTAGTGTTAACCTGTACTGTAGAAACATGACTGTGGAGTTAACCTGACTGTAGAAAGATGATTAGTGTTAACCTGTATTGTAGAAACATGACTGTAGTGTTAACCTGGACTGTAGAAACATGACTGTAGTGTTAACCTGGACTGTAGTGTTAACCTGGACTGTAGTGTTAACCTGGACTTTAGTGTTAACCTGTACTGTAGAAACATGACTGTAGTGTTAACCTGGACTGTAGTGTTAACCTGTACTGCAGAAACATGGCTGTAGTGTTAACCTGGACTGTAGAAACATGACTGTAGTGTTAACCTGTACTGTAGAAACATGACTGTATTGTTAACCTGTACTGTAGAAACATGATTAGTGTTAACCTGTATTGTAGAAACATGACTGTAGTGTTAACCTGTACTGTAGAAACATGACTGTAGTGTTAACCTGTACTGTAGAAACATGACTGTAGTAGTTAACCTGTACTGTAGAAAGATGATTAGTGTTAACCTGTACTGTAGAAACATGACTGTAGTGTTAACCTGGACTGTAGAAACATGACTGTAGTGTTAACCTGGACTGTAGTGTTAACCTGGACTGTAGTGTTAACCTGTACTTTTGTGTTAACCTGTACTGTAGAAACATGACTGTAGTGTTAACCTGGACTGTTGTGTTAACCTGTACTGTAGAAACATGACTGTAGTGTTACACTGCATGACTGTAGTGTTAACCTGGACTGTAGAAACATGACTGTAGTGTTACCATGTAGTGTAGAAACATGATTAGTGTTAACCTGTATTGTAGAAACATGACTGTAGTGTTAACCTCGACTGTATAAACATGACTTTAGTGTCAACTTGTATTGTAGAAACATGATTAGTGTTAACCTGTATTGTAGAAACATGACTATAATTATTAACTCTAGTTTCTTGAAAACACTTATTTCCCTTAGATATTAAAACCTGGACTGATGTTGCTTTCTTTTGTAGAAACAAATTTCAGTGTTAACATAAGGACTTTAATAAAACTGTTCTGGTAAAAACACAGACTGTAGTGTTAACCTGGACTGTAGAAACATAGCTATAGTATTAAACCTGGACTAAGAAACATGACTGTAGTGTTAACCTGGACTGTAAAGCTTATGACTATGATATTAACCTGGATTGTAGAAACATGACTGTAGTGTTAACCTGGACATGTAGTGTTAACCTGGACTGTAGAAACATGACTGTAGTGTTAACCTGGACTGTAGAAACATGACTAGTGTTAACCTGGACTGTAGAAACATGACTGTAGTTAAACTGTGAAACATGATTAGTGTTAACCTGTATTGTAGAAACATGACTGTAGTGTTAACTGGACTGTAGAAACATGACTGTAGTGTTAACTCTGTACTGTAGAAACATGACTATGTAGTGTTAACCTGGACAGTAGAAACATGACTGTAGTGTTAACCTGTATTGTAAAAACATGACTGCAGTGTTAACCTGGACTGTAGCAACATGACTGTAGTAACCTGGACTATGAAAACTATGACTAGTATTAACGGACTGTAGAAACATGACTGTAGTGTTAACCTGTACTGTAGAAACATGATTAGTGTTAACCTGTATTGTAGAAACATGACTACAGTATTAACTAACACTGTAACAACATGACTGTAGTTTTTAACCTGGACTGTAATTGTTAACCTGGACTGTACAAAACATGATGAAGTGTTATCCTGCAATTGTGGCTTAAACTGTAAATTGTTAACACGGACATAGAAGCATATTGTATTTAACTGTATTAACATTGTAGTATTAGTATTAACCCTGGACTGTGATATTGTCTGGACACAGAAACATGACTGTAGTGTTAACCTGGACTGTAGAAACATGACTGTAGTGTTAGCCTGGACTGTAGAAACATGACTACTTAGTGTTAACCTGGACTGTAGTGTTAACCTGGACTGTAGAAACATGACTGTAGTGTTAACCTGGACTGTAGTGTTAACCTGTACTGTAGAAACATGGCTGTAGTGTTAACCTGGACTGTAGAAACATGATTAGTGTTAACCTGTACTGTAGAAACATGACTGTATTGTTAACCTGTATTGTAGAAACATGATTAGTGTTAACCTGTATTGTAGAAACATGACTGTAGTGTTAACCTGGACTGTAGTGTTAACCTGGACTGTAGAAACATGATTAGTGTTAACCTGTATTGTAGAAACATGACTGTAGTGTTAACCTGGACTGCAGTGTTAACCTGGACTGTAGAAACATGACTGTAGTGTTAACCTGTACTGTAGAAACATGACTGTAGTAGTTAACCTGGACTGTAGAAACATGACTGTAGTGTTAACCTGGACTGGTAGTTAACCTGTACTGTTTGTGTTAACCTGGACTGTAGAAACATGACTGTAGTGTTAACCTGGACTGTTGTGTTAACCTG
>NW_027006918.1:0-37500 GCF_036934945.1 Oncorhynchus masou masou
TTTACCACCAGAGAAACATGGGGTTCTGGGTAACATGGGGTTTTAATTTTTTTAAGAGTTTCTCAATGACGTCAGTTTTGTATTCCAAAATGCTTTCCTGCTTTTGTCTTCATCTTATTTAGTGTCTCTTGGATTCTTTATCTTATTTAGTGTCTCTTAGATTGAAGTGTTTGAAGTGTTTCCATTATTTGTCCAGGTATTATTATAATCATCTGTTCATTCTTTGTATTTTGAAACATTTTTTAATAAAGGGGTTTGTTGTTGTTTACCTCTCATGATGTTATTGATTATAAATGTTATGATATTGATTATGATGTAGATTAGTGTTATGTTGTTAGTAGTATAGAGATAATGTTATTGATTATAAATGTTATGATATTGATTATGAAGTAGATTATTGTTTTGATGTTGCTCTCTAAACTGCCATGTAATCAACTGAATGCTTTTAATAAAATTACAGGCTGTCAGTCTTGTGTGATTTAATTATTAGACAGACTACAACATACAGTATGACTTAACTGAGATCAGTCTTGTGTGATTCCCCTCTTGGACAGACTACAACATACAGTATGAATTAACTGAGATCAGTCTGTGTGATCCCCCTCTTGGACAGACTACAACATACAGTATGAATTAACTGGTCATACATTTGGCAGGAGGTTAGGAAGTGCATGTCAGTTTCCACCTCATTTTGTGGGCTGTGGGCACATAGCCTGTCTTCTCTGGAGAGCCAGGTACTGACCTGTATATAGTCCTGCTAATGTTATATTACTGTTGCTCTTTAATTACTTTTTACTCTTTAATTACTTGTTACAGGCCAACCCAAGTGGTACTGTTCAGTAGGATAATAGTAGACCAACCCAAGCTGTACTGTTCAGTAGGATAATAGTAGACCAACCCAAGCTGTACTGTTCAGTAGGATAATAGTAGACCAACCCAAGCTGTACTGTTCAGTAGGATAAAAGTAGACCAACCCAAGCTGTAATGTTCAGTAGGATAATAGTAGACCAACCCAAGCTGTACTGTTCAGTAGGATAATAGTAGACCAACCCAAGCTGTAATGTTCAGTAGGATAATAGTAGACCAACCCAAGCTGTACTGTTCAGTAGGATAATAGTAGACCAACCCAAGCTGTACTGTTCAGTAGGATAATAGTAGACCAACCCAAGCTGTACTGTTCAGTAGGATAATAGTAGACCAACCCAAGCTGTACTGTTCAGTAGGATAATAGTAGACCAACCCAAGTTGTACTGGTCAGTAGGATAATAGTATAACTATTATTGAAACATGTGACGTAGAAGTCCGTCACTGGCCGCGGGCAGCATTTGGTTCTTTAACGCACACACATATTCATCACTCCTCCCTGCGCCATTATAAGATAAGTTAACAATGTGGGTCGACACACAAATTAACTTCTGTCTCGGTGCATGCATTTCACACTTGTCAATGTTCATATTTGAGAGATACAATAATTATTATACTTATCAATGTTGTGGATGACCGCATTGTTTGTTTGTTCTGTTCCTCTCTCTCCATCTCTGTAGCTTCCGGGTATGCTGGAAAAGGACCCGAGCTAAGGGAATTGGGTTGGCTTTATAGTGCCTGTCCCAAATGGCTCATTAATGCATATGGGCATATTGAAAGAGATTGTCAGTAGTGATGTAATGTTGTAAATGTTATGTTGTGATATTGTTTAAAACCGTGTTGCAATGTATATCCTTTAGTATGTTTAGTTCATGGAAAATGTAGGTTTGTATTGTTAATTGATTAATTAATTAGGGTTAATTGTTCTGAGGGGAGGGGCTAGCCCTACAAAAGGAGCCTCTCTTTCAGTCATGGAGAGGCAGTTTGGATTGAGCTGTGGATGGGGCAGCATTGTTTTTAAGCTGTTCCATAAGGTAGACGATGATGGCAGTACTGTTGTTTTTTGTTCTGGAATCACTTGTAAATAAACACCTTTGCACAGAAGAACTTTTGCGGTTCCGCCATCTTTTTATTTTGATAGAGGTTAGGTTATCCAGTTTAGCCTTCTGGCCTACTCTACGTGACAAAACATCTCTTTTTTTCAGGTTGTTGTTCTCAAAGTCTGACTTTTTTAAACAGAAAAAAATAAAATTGTTTGCTCTAAGAACATAACTTAAACCACATCAGGAGGCCACAATTGAGGTTTGGGAAAAATCGAAGATAAATGGATTTGAGTGTGAATTCACCTACACTATTGTTGGATTAGCAGTGTTTATATAGTACAGACACCTACACTATTGTTGGATTAGCAGTGTTTATATAGTACAGACACCTACACTATTGTTGGATTAGCAGTGTTTCTATAGTACAGACACCAAGCACTATTGTTGGATTAGCAGTGTTTCTATAGTACAGACACCTACACTATTGTTGGATTAGCAGTGTTTCTATAGTACAGACACCAAGCACTATTGTTGGATTAGCAGTGTTTCTATAGTACAGACACCAAGCACTATTGTTGGATTAGCAGTGTTTATATAGTACAGACACCTACACTATTGTTGGATTAGCAGTGTTTCTATAGTACAGACACCAAGCACTATTGTTGGATTAGCAGTGTTTCTATAGTACAGACACCAAGCACTATTGTTGGATTAGCAGTGTTTCTATAGTACAGACACCTACACTATAGTTGGATTAGCAGTGTTTCTATAGTACAGACACCAAGCACTATTGTTGGATTAGCAGTGTTTATATAGTACAGACACCTACACTATTGTTGGATTAGCAGTGTTTCTATAGTACAGACACCAAGCACTATTGTTGGATTAGCAGTGTTTCTATAGTACAGACACCGAGCACTATTGTTGGATTAGCAGTGTTTCTATAGTACAGACACCTACACTATTGTTGGATTAGCAGTGTTTATATAGTACAGACACCGAGCACTATTGTTGGATTAGCAGTGTTTCTATAGTACAGACACCGAGCACTATTGTTGGATTAGCAGTGTTTCTATAGTACAGACACCTACACTATTGTTGGATTAGCAGTGTTTATATAGTACAGACACCGAGCACTATTGTTGGATTAGCAGTGTTTCTATAGTACAGACACCTACACTATTGTTGGATTAGCAGTGTTTATATAGTACAGGCACCTAGCACTATTGTTGGATTAGCAGTGTTAATATAGTACAGACACCTACACTATTGTTGGATTAGCAGTGTTAATATAGTACAGACACCTACACTATTGTTGGATTAGCAGTGTTTATATAGTACAGACACCTACACTATTGTTGGATTAGCAGTGTTTATATAGTACAGACACCAAGCACTATTGTTGGATTAGCAGTGTTTCTATAGTACAGACACCGAGCACTATTGTTGGATTAGCAGTGTTTATATAGTACAGACACCTACACTATAGTTGGATTAGCAGTGTTTCTATAGTACAGACACCAAGCACTATTGTTGGATTAGCAGTGTTTATATAGTACAGACACCTACACTATTGTTGGATTAGCAGTGTTTCTATAGTACAGACACCAAGCACTATTGTTGGATTAGCAGTGTTTCTATAGTACAGACACCGAGCACTATTGTTGGATTAGCAGTGTTTCTATAGTACAGACACCTACACTATTGTTGGATTAGCAGTGTTTATATAGTACAGACACCGAGCACTATTGTTGGATTAGCAGTGTTTATATAGTACAGGCACCTAGCACTATTGTTGGATTAGCAGTGTTAATATAGTACAGACACCTACACTATTGTTGGATTAGCAGTGTTAATATAGTACAGACACCTACACTATTGTTGGATTAGCAGTGTTTATATAGTACAGACACCTACACTATTGTTGGATTAGCAGTGTTTATATAGTACAGACACCAAGCACTATTGTTGGATTAGCAGTGTTTCTATAGTACAGACACCGAGCACTATTGTTGGATTAGCAGTGTTTATATAGTACAGACACCTACACTATTGTTGGATTAGCAGTGTTTATATAGTACGGACACCGAGCACTATTGTTGGATTAGCAGTGTTTCTATAGTACAGACACCTACACTATTGTTGGATTAGCAGTGTTTATATAGTACAGACACCGAGCACTATTGTTGGATAAGCAGTGTTTCTATAGTACAGACACCAAGCAATATTGTTGGATTAGCAGTGTTTCCAGCACTATTGTAACACAAGATATCTGTTAGATAGGAACAACAGTAGTGACACATGGTTAGGTAGGACACAAGATTTCTGTTAGATATGAACAACAGTAGTGACACATGGTTAGGTAGGACACAAGATATCTGTTAGATAGGAACAACAGTAGTGACACATGGTTAGGTAGGACACAATATATCTGTTAGATAGGAACAACAGTAGTGACACATGGTTAGGTAGGACACAAGATATATGTTAGATAGGAACAACAGTAGTGACACATGGTTAGGTAGGACACAATATATCTGTTAGATAGGAACAACAGTAGTGACACATGGTTAGGTAGGACACAAGATATATGTTAGATAGGAACAACAGTAGTGACACATGGTTAGGTAGGACACAAGATATCTGTTAGACAGGAACAACAGTAGTGACACATGGTTAGGTAGGACACAAGATATCTGTTAGACAGGAACAACAGTAGTGACACATGGTTAGGTAGGACACAAGATATCTGTTAGATAGGAACAACAGTAGTGACACATGGTTAGGTAGGACACAAGATATCTGTTAGATAGGAACAACAGTAGTGACACATGGTTAGGTAGGACACAAGATATCTGTTAGATAGGAACAACAGTAGTGACACATGGTTAGGTAGGACACAATATATCTGTTAGATAGGAACAACAGTAGTGACACATGGTTAGGTAGGACACAAGATATATGTTAGATAGGAACAACAGTAGTGACACATGGTTAGGTAGGACACAATATATCTGTTAGATAGGAACAACAGTAGTGACACATGGTTAGGTAGGACACAAGATATATGTTAGATAGGAACAACAGTAGTGACACATGGTTAGGTAGGACACAAGATATCTGTTAGACAGGAACAACAGTAGTGATACATGGTTAGGTAGGACACAAGATATCTGTTAGATAGGAACAACAGTAGTGACACATGGTTAGGTAGGACACAAGATATCTGTTAGATAGGAACAACAGTAGTGACACATGGTTAGGTAGGACACAAGATATCTGTTAGATAGGAACAACAGTAGTGACACATGGTTAGGTAGGACACAAGATATCTGTTAGATAGGAACAACAGTAGTGACACATGGTTAGGTAGGACACAAGATATCTGTTAGATAGGAACAACAGTAGTGATACATGGTTAGGTAGGACACAAGATATCTGTTAGATAGGAACATCAGAAACGTTATTGATACAAACCCTCAATGTGAAGTGATATTAATCCATAAATACAGAGCACAAGTACAACCCTTTTATATAAACCTTTTACGGTAGTAAGAAAATAAACATTCACTTAATATTTCAATAAGTCACCTGCTAGTAAATCACCTGCTGGTAATAACTAGCGTGACATTGTAGTGCAGAGACCAACGGTGCTCGTTAGCTCGTCATTAACACGGCTAGCTAAGACAGCAACAACTTGGTTAACTGGCTGAAATAGGTCTTCAATTCATGAACGGCTAAATAAATATATACAGAGCCACATTCGCTATTGACTTTAGGATATATGAACCAGTTTTCCAAAACCACTATTGTGTTATACAGTTTGAAACAGTTTTTATGTACAGAGGAAGAGGACTCGAACCTGCTCTCAGAATATCTGTCAGACTGAGGAGCGGGCAGACCAACTTCCCAAATAGGGGAGAAGCACTCAAACCACACTAGTTGTTCTTTCAAAGAAAATAATACAAAAATGGTACGTCCGAAGACCTCTCGTATTACCAACATTACTACAATGGCAGCAAATATTTTAATGAATTCAGTAACACGTAATGAAAGGAAACGTTATTTATATCACCCCTTTTCCTATGGTGAATGGTTTCACCCACTACTCTCCCGGAACTGAGGCTTTCATCAACAGTTTCACGTTGTTCCACCTTTGGTGACTAAAACAGCTAATAACGTAGCTAAATACTGACATTATCCTCAATCGAGATATTTGTTCATATCTAAATACATGCCTCTGCTTTGGTCTATTCCATTGATATTGTCAAACTGAACATTACATTGAACATGTGAGTCATTTAGCAGACGCTCTTATCCAGAGAGACTTACAGTCGTGACTGGATACATTTTCATACGTTGCATTGGCAGGACAATTCCATTAGTAGTTGGGAGGAGAGCAGAAACAGCCTAACACCTCCACTGATGTGTATTCATGACCTCCCCCCATGTCCAATGTGTATTCATGACCCCCCCCATGTCCAATGTGTATTCATGACCCTCCCATGTCTAATGTGTATTCATGACCCTCCCATGTCTAATGTGTATTCATGACCCCCATGTCTAATGTGTATTCATGACCTCCCCCATGTCCAATGTGTATTCATGACCCCCCCATGTCTAATGTGTATTCATGACCCCCCATCTCTAATTTGTATTCGTGACCCCCCATCTCTAATGTGTATTCATGACCCCCCCCATGTCTAATGTGTATTCATGACCCCCCATGTCCAATGTGTATTCATGACCCTCCCATGTCTAATGTGTATTCATGACCCCCATGTCTAATGTGTATTCATGACCTCCCCCCATGTCCAATGTGTATTCATGACCCCCCCATGTCTAATGTGTATTCATGACCCCCATCTCTAATTTGTATTCGTGACCCCCCCCCATCTCTAATGTGTATTCATGACCCCCCCCCATGTCCAATGTGTATTCATGACCCCCATGTCCAATGTGTATTCATGACCCTCCCATGTCTAATGTGTATTCATGACCCCCATGTCCAATGTGTATTCATGACCCTCCCATGTCTAATGTGTATTCGTGACCCCCCATGTCTAATGTGTATTCATGACCCCCATCTCTAATTTGTATTCGTGACCCCCCCATCTCTAATGTGTATTCATGACCCCCCCATGTCTAATGTGTATTCATGCCCCCCCCATCTCTAATGTGTATTCATGACCCCCCATGTCTAATGTGTATTCATGACCCCCCATCTCTAATTTGTATTCGTGACCCCCCCCCATGTGTAATGTGTATTCATGACCCCCATCTCTAATGTGTATTCATGACCCCCCCTTGTCCAATGTGTATTCATGACCTCCCCCCCATGTCCAATGTGTATTCATGACCCTCCCATGTCTAATGTGTATTCATGACCCCCCCATGTCTAATGCGTATTCATGACCTCCCCCCCATGTCTAATGTGTATTCATGACCCCCCCCATGTCTAATGTGTATTCGTGACCCCCCATGTCTAATGTGTATTCATGACCCCCCATCTCTAATTTGTATTCGTGACCCCCCCCCATGTGTAATGTGTATTCATGACCCCCATCTCTAATTTGTATTCATGACCTCCCCCCATGTCCAATGTGTATTCATGACCCCCATGTCCAATGTGTATTCATGACCCGCCCAATGTTTAATGTGTATTCATCACCCCCCATCTCTAATGTGTATTCATGACCCCCATGTCTAATGTGTATTCATGACCCCCCATCTCTAATGTGTGTTCATGACCCCCCCATGTCTAATGTGTATTCATGACCCCCATGTCTAATGTGTATTCATGCCCCCCCCCCCATCTCTAATGTGTATTCATGACCCCCCTTGCCTAATGTGTATTCATCACCCCCGTCCTCTTTTGTCAGCATGGCAACCTGTAAACATCGATTCATGACCCCCATGTCCAATGTGTATTCATGAACCCCCCATGTCTAATGTGTATTCATGACCCCCCATCTCTAATGTGTATTCATGACCCCCCATGTCTAATGTGTATTCATGACCCCCATCTCTAATGTGTATTCATGACCCCCCCATCTCTAATGTGTATTCATGACCCCCATGTCTAATGTGTATTCATGCCCCCCATCTCTAATGTGTATTCATGACCCCCATGTCTAATGTGTATTCATGCCCCCCCCCCCATCTCTAATGTGTATTCATGACCCCCGTCCTCTTTTGTCAGCATGGCAACCTGTAAACATCGATTCATGACCCTCCCATGTCTAATGTGTATTCATGACCTCCCCCCCATGTCCAATGTGTATTCATGACCCTCCCATGTCTAATGTGTATTCATGACCCCCCCATGTCTAATGTGTATTCATGACCCCCCATGTCTAATGTGTATTCATGTGTATTCATGACCCCCCCCCCATGTCTAATGTGTATTCATGACCCCCCCCCCATGTCTAATGTGTATTCATGACCCCCATCTCTAATTTGTATTCGTGACCCCCCCCATGTGTAATGTGTATTCATGACCCCCCATCTCTAATTTCATGACCCTCCCATGTCTCGTGACCCCCCCCATGTGTAATGTGTATTCATGACCCCCCATCTCTAATGTGTATTCATGACCTCCCCCCATGTCCAATGTGTATTCATGACCCCCATGTCTAATGTGTATTCATGACCCCCATGTCTAATGTGTATTCATGACCCCCACATGTCTAATGTGTATTCATGCCCCCCCCATCTCTAATGTGTATTCATGACCCCCCCATGTCTAATGTGTATTCATGACCCCCCCCATCTCTAATGTGTATTTATGACCCCCATGTCTAATGTGTATTCATGACCCCCCATCTCTAATGTGTATTCATGACCCCCCTTGCCTAATGTGTATTCATGACCTTCCCCCCCCATCTCTAATGTGTATTCATGACCCCCCCATGCCTAATGTGTATTCATGACCCCCCCATCTCTAATGTGTATTCATGACCCGCCCCATGTTTAATGTGTATTCATGACCCCCCCCCCCATGTCCAATGTGTATTCATGACCCCCATCTCTAATGTGTATTCATGACCCCCCCCATGTCTAATGTGTATTCATGACCCCCCATCTCTAATTTGTATTCGTGACCCCCCCATGTGTAATGTGTATTCATGACCCCCCATCTCTAATGTGTATTCATGACCTCCCCCATGTCCAATGTGTATTCATGACCCCCCATGTCTAATGTGTATTCATGACCCCCCCATGTCTAATGTGTATTCATGACCCCCCCATGTCTAATGTGTATTCATGCCCCCCCATCTCTAATGTGTATTCATGACCCCCCCATGTTTAATGTGTATTCATGACCCCCCCCCATGTCCAATGTCTATTCATGACCCTCCCATGTCCAATGTGTATTCATGACCCCCCCATGTCTAATGTGTATTCATGACCCCCCCATGTCTAATGTGTATTCATGACCCCCCCCCCCCATCTCTAATGTGTATTCATGACCCCCCCATTTCTAATGTGTATTCATGACCCCCCATGTCTAATGTGTATTCATGACCCCCATGTCTAATGTGTATTCATGACCCCCCCCATCTCTAATGTGTATTCATGACCCCCATGTCTAATGTGTATTCATGCCCCCCCCCATCTCTAATGTGTATTCATGACCCCCCCATGCCTAATGTGTATTCATGACCCCCCCCCCCCCCCCATCTCTAATGTGTATTCATGGGTCAAACGTTTCAGGTAGCCTTCCACAAGCTTCCCACAATAAGTTGGGTGAATTTTCAGTCATGACCCACTGAAATTGTGATACAGTGAAATAATCTGTCTGTAAACAATTGTAGGAAACATTACCTGTGTCATGCACAAAGTAGATGTCCTAACCGACTTGCCAAAACTGTAGTTTGTTAACAAGAACATTTGTGGAGTGGTTGAAAAATGTGTTTTAATGACTTCAACCTAAGTGTATGTAAACTTCCAACTTCAACTGTATGTGAAACTTTGTTTCCTGTGGGTTTTTTCAGAACAGATCAGTTTGCTGTATTTAGCTGAGTTCAACCACTGATCTGAGAAAAGTTTTTCACACCATTGAAATAAGGAAGTAATGAGAGACAAGTCATAAAGCCGAGCAGTATGTTCCATTCTTCAGTCCTCTCTACATGACAGTAGACTGTATAGCTCAGTGGAGCCCCATTTAGAGACAGATATGATACCTGCAATAATATTCATGATCTTATTCTGGAGCACAGGTAGGATGCTGTTATAGTGATATACACTTGTGACAGTTACTGAGATATGATTTCATATTGTAAGATATATTATAATTTGCAGGGCTAGTAAAATAATATTCAACTGGAAAAAGACAGTAAATATCTGTCTCAAAGCAGGACAATGATGTGATCACCTGTAAATGTACTTTACTGTAGTCTAACTGTCCATCTGAGGACAGGCACTAATGTCAGTTAAGTTGTGATGGTGTCATGTATCTGACTGTTGTATATTCAGTGTGTCAATGATTGATTGTATCTGTCTCTATGTAAATGAATGAGAGTATATATTATGTATTATATATTATATTGGTGTCATGTAAGAGTAGGAGAAGGGAGGGGTGTAGATGATAGAGGTCTATGAGCTGAGTCAAGCTCAACAGGCCTGATGCTACATGTCAGGAAGAGAGAGAACAAGAGATAGGAGGGGAGGGGGTGAGGAGGGCAGAGGAGAGAGAGACGAGGGGAGGAGACAGAGTATAGCTGAGGGAAGGAGGGGGTGGGGAGGGCAGAGGAGAGGAGAGGAGAGGAGAGGAGAGAGAGAGAGGAGGGGAGGAGACAGAGTATAGCTGAGGGAAGGAGGGGGTGGGGAGGGCAGAGGAGAGAGAGAGGAGGGGAGGAGACAGAGTATAGCTGAGTGAAGTAGGGGTGGGAGGGCAGAGGAGAGAGAGAGGAGGGGAAGGGGTGGGGATGGCAGAGGAAAGAGAGAGGAGGGGAGGAGACAAAGTATATCTGAGGGAAGGAGGGGGTGGGGAGGACAGAGGAGAGAGAGAGGAGGGGAGGAGGAGACTGTCAGGATTTGGCCAGGGTTGTTCCGGTTTTTGGTCACTAGATGCCCCCATTGTGCTTTTTGACCTTTTGCTTTCCCTTGATCCCCATTATTATTTGTACCTGTGCCTCGTTTCCCCTGATTGTATTTTAACCCTTAGTTTCTCTCAGTTCTTTGCTCTGTGTTTGTATGTTAGCACCCAGCCCTAGTATTCTGTGAACTCTTGTTGATCCCGGTGGACGCTCTTGTGGAATTCTGTTTTTGTTGTTCTTGTTTATTTATTTTTGAGTATCTTTTGAGGCTTTTTATGCTATTCCTACCACCTTGTGGATTTACCTTTTGTCTTGGAGGATTACCTTGTGGATTACCTTGTTCTTGTGGAATTCCTTTTGAGGTTGTGGAGTTGCATGTTTTCCTGAAGGACTTCACTTTTTACTTTATTAAATACACCGTCTCAAATACTGCTGTGTCTGCCTCATCTTCTGGGTTCTGCTGACTATTCGTGGCTCAGTTGGTTAAGTGACTGTTTCTCACTCCGGAGACCCGGGTTCGTAACCGGGTCCTGACAGAAACACAGAGCCAAAAATGAACCCAGAGGCAGCCAGTTCCCAGGACCTTGTTGCCATGCTGTCCCACCACCAGGAGACTGTCCAACGCCACGAAGCCGCCCTGGTTCAGCAAGAGGCCTTAATGGCTAGACATTCTCATCTTCTGTCGGAGATGCTGACTTCCATAAAGCAGATATCTGATCGACTTACCCCGGCAACAGTTCCCGTCCCAGTAGCTCAGATTCACGTACCCATGGCAGTTAACCCCCTGGCTGAACCTCGTCTTCCACCTCCCCAACGGTTCTCAGGTGATCCAAGTGCTTGTAAAGGGTTTCTCACCCAATGTTCTCTCTCCTTCGAGTTGCAACCCTCGTCGTTTCCCACCGACCGGTCTAAGATCGCTTATATCATCACCCTGCTGTCGGAAAAAGCCCTGGCCTGGGCTACTGCTGTGTGGGATGCCCATAGTTCCTGCTGTGCCAGCTACTCTGCCTTTGCTGAGGAATTCAAACGAGTGTTTCAAGGCCCAAGCAGTGGTCCTGACTCAGCCAAACAGCTCCTGACTCTCCACCAAGGTTGGCGCAGCGTGACGGACTATGCCATCCAGTTCCGCACGGTGGCAGCAGCGAGTGGCTGGAACAACGAGGCGCTCACGGTGTGCTTTCTGAAAGGCCTTTCCGACACTATCCAAGATGAACTGGCCACTCGAGTCCCCACCTTTATCCTCGCTGGCTCCACCGGAACCCATGCAGATTGGACGCATCTCCCAGGCTGAGAGAGACCGGATGAGGGAGCGACGCTGTCTATATTGCGGCAAACCAGGCCATTTCCGTTCCACGTGTCCCGGGCTCCAGGGAAACGCTCTGTCCCGTACAGACCGGGAGGAACTGTAACGGGAAACATAACCTCCTCCCATCCGTCCAACTCCCATCTGCTCATTCCAGTCACCCTTTGCTGGGACAACCACAAGCTTCACCTTCAAGCCTTGGTAGACTCTGGAGCCGCAGGTAACTTCATGGATGGTGTCTGGGCGAAGGAGAATGGCATTCCCTCTGAACCTCTAAGTGACCCCATGAGGGTTACTACATTGGATGGAAGCCCTTTGGGATCTGGACTTGTCACTCATGTCACTACCTCCTTGCGACTTTCAGTTTCACAACACCAGGAATTGATGAACTTTCATTTGATCTCCTGTTCCGAGTTCCCTCTCGTCCTTGGATACCCCTGGCTTCACAGCCATAACCCTCACATCGACTGGTCTGTGGGCACTATCAAGCAGTGGGGTCCTACGTGCCAAGCTACTTGTATTTTCCCGAATTCCCGAGTTCTACTCCCGAGTCTTTAGAATCCATCGACCTGACCCGAGTTCCCGAGTGTTACCATGACCTCAAACTGGTGTTTAGCAAACAGAGGGCCACCATGCTACCACCCCATAGACCTTATGATTGCCCCATCGACCTGTTTCCGGGCACTTGCCCCCAGGGGTCGGATCTTTTCCCTATCTCCACCCGAACGAGCTGCTATGGATACCTACATCAAGGACGCTCTGGAAGCAGGCCTCATGCGTCCATCCACCTCCCCGGCGGGAGCAGGGTTTTTCTTTGTGGCCAAGAAAGACGGTGGATTACGTCCTTGCATCGACTACCGGGGACTCAGGAGAGTGAGAGGAGAGGAGAGGAGGGGAGGAGACAGAGTATAGCTGAGGGAAGGAGGCATGATGAGGGTGCTGCAGCTCCCCCACAAAAATAAAAAAAAATACAAATATGTCATTTATAATTTCTTGTAAACTTCTGGGAAAAAATGTTCACCCTAGTGGTCCAGTACGGTATCAGCGGTTTGATACAGCCTTCTGTAGGGAGCCAGAAATACACTTTTTGCTTATAGGGGCGGCAGGTAGCCTATTGGTTAAAGTGTTGGGCCAGTAACTGAAAGGTTGCTTGATTGAATCCCTGAGCTGACAAGGTAAAAATCTGTAGTTCTGCCCATGAATAAGGTAGTTAACCCACTGTTCCTAGTCTGTTAATGTAAATATGAATTTGTTCTGAACTGACTTCTAGTTAAATAAAACAACAGGACGACACCATCATCCTCTGTCTGCATCCTCATCCCTACCTGTAGTCTACCTACCTCTGTCTGCATCCTAATCCCTACCTGTAGTCTACCTACCTCTGTCTGCATCCTCATCCCTACCTGTAGTCTACCTACCTCTGTCTGCATCCTCATCCCTACCTGTAGTCTACCTACCTCTGTCTGCATCCTCATCTACCTTTCTCTGTCTGCATCCTCATCCCTACCTGTAGTCTACCTACCTCTGTCTGCATCCTCATCCCTACCTGTAGTCTACCTACCTCTGTCTGCATCCTCATCCCTACCTGTAGTCTACCTACCTCTGTCTGCATCCTCATCCCTACCTGTAGTCTACCTACCTCTGTCTGCATCCTCATCCCTACCTGTAGTCTACGTACCTCTGTCTGCATCCTCATCCCTACCTGTAGTCTACCTACCTCTGTCTGCATCCTAATCCCTACCTGTAGTCTACCTCCCTCTGTCTGCATCCTCATCCCTACCTGTAGTCTACCTCCCTCTGTCTGCATCCTCATCCCTACCTGTAGTCTACCTACCTCTGTCTGCATCCTCATCCCTACCTGTAGTCTACCTACCTCTGTCTGCATCCTCATCCCTACCTGTAGTCTACCTACCTCTGTCTGCATCCTCATCCCTACCTGTAGTCTACCTACCTCTGTCTGCATCCTAATCCCTACCTGTAGTCTACCTACCTCTGTCTGCATCCTCATCCCTACCTGTAGTCTACCTACCTCTGTCTGCATCCTCATCCCTAACTGTAGTCTACCTACCTCTGGTTTAATGCATTTCCACCCACACTCCATCAGTGTTGCTTGTCCATCTTCCTGAATTAAAAGATCAACAGATCAATATTGCTGGCATAACATCATTAAATATTGCTAAAATATTTATCTATAGTGTGGATGTAGGGCTGTTTTTATTATACAATGAGCACCCAGATGCTGCTTATTCAACACAATAATATCAGACAGACCAGCTGGCCCGTGTTGACTACAATGTTGCAATGTGAATATTATCAGAGTTGTCTTGTTGGTACTAAATGTTTCAGTTTCTCCGAGCCGCATTTGTAACGACGTTCTTCTGTTGAAGGAGGAGCGGACCAAAATGCAGCGTGGTGGTTACTCATGTTTATTGATGAAAAATGACTTGACATGAAAATACTGAAAGGTACAAAAACAACAGACGGAAACGTGAAAAACTATACAGCCTGTCTGGTGAAACTATACACAGAGACAGGAACAATCACCCACCAAACACTCAAAGAATATGGCTGCCTAAATATGGTTCCCAATCAGAGACAACGATAATCACCTGACTCTGATTGAGAACCGCCTCAGGCAGCCATAGACTATGCTAGACACCCCACAAAACCCCAAGACAAAAACACACCAGTATAACCCATGTCACACCCTGGCCTGACCGAAATAAATGAAGAATAAACATAATATATTTCGACCAGGGCTTGACAGCATTGTTCGTTTAAACAATGTTTCAATATTATCAGAGCCACCTTGTTGATGCAATGCTTCAGTGTTCACAGAATGTTTCCTTTCCCTGGAGAATAATGCAGACAGGCAAATACAACATGATCTGGGTGCAGACATCATGAGGAACATCTCTGAATGCAGAGCAACAATGTAGGTGGGAAGAACATGAGACAATGACACTGTCATAGTAAACTATACGGACCGATCCACAAGGGTGACTTCATATACATTATAGCAGGGGGTCAACAGTGACACTTTACAATTGATCCTACAATTTCTAAAGATCTGCGTGACTGTAATTATTTCCACATTATTTTATGATACTCAACTGAGCCCCAAAAAAAGTTTAACTGCCCACAAACTGAATATTTCAAGCTGGCTACTGGACAGAAACTTTGTCCATTCAACCACAGGCCACGGAGCACCACTATGCATTGCCTTCCTGTATGGAGGCGCTGTCCAATCAGCGGTGTGGGTTCAGGTGAAGGTTAAATATTGTATTGTTTCTGTTCATTTCTGAGTGATGTTCTATCGATTCCCTGCATCATTTCATGTTTTCATGTATCTGAGTTATTTACCTTCAAGCAGGCAGAAATATGTCCAGTATGACGAAGCACCATGATAAAGTCTCACCACACCGGAAGTTAATGGGAATATGACTTTTAGATCACAAAAATGTTATTCATACACGTCAGATTTCAATACTGGATGATTTAACTCGGGAGGTCTTCTCTCGAATGAGCCATTGATATTCCTGCCTTGAGAAACTGGTCATTTAACGGAGGGTCTTACAGGTGTCTCCTATTTGTCTGCCTCTTTAGTCCAGGATGCATTGCGTGGTGCCTTTGCCAGATACATTATAGAAAGGAGATAGGAATCTAATTTAATGGAACAATATATAACGCCCTTCCCAGCAGACTGTCGACCAATCACCTTCAGGTTGTCATGCTGCGTCACGCGGTTGTTAAGATAATCGTCACGCAATTCCTTCTCATAGTCAGTATACTTTATGTCGAGAAATGTGCCTGTTTTCTTCGAAAGTACGTTATGCCACGATTCCAAAGCTATAAGATACTACCAATAGCAAGTTAATTACCTCACATCTCAGAAAAGACTAGATTTTAACAAGGCTAATCTGAAAACAAGACTCCCTAAAATGTATCAGCATATCGATTGCGCCACCAGGGCTGGCAAAACCTTGGATCATTGTTATTCTAACTTCCGCGATGCATATAAGGCCCTGCCCCACCCCCCTTTCGGAAAAGCTGACCACAACTCCATTTTGCTGATCCCTGCCTACAGACAGAAACTAAAACAAGAAGCTCCCACGCTGAGGTCTGTCCAACGCTGGTCCGACCAAGCTGATTCCACACTCCAAGACTGCTTCCATCACGTGGACTGGGACATGTTTCGCATTGCGTCAGACAACAACATTGACGAATACGCTGATTCGGTGTGCGAGTTCATTAGAACGTGCGTTGAAGATGTCATTCCCATAGCAATGATTAAAACATTCCCTAACCAGAAACCGTGGATTGATGGCAGCATTCGCGTGAAACTGAAAGCGCGAACCATTGCTTTTAATCAGGGCAAGGTGACTGGTAATATGACTGAATACAAACAGTGCAGCTATTCCCTCCGTAAGGCTATCAAACAAGCTAAGCGTCAGTATAGAGACAAAGGAGAATCTCAATTCAACGGCTCAGACACAAGAGGTATGTGGCAGGGTCTACAGTCAATCATGGACTATAAGAATAAATCCAGCTCAGTCACGGACCAGGATGTCTTGCGCCCAGGCAGACTAAATAACTTTTGCACACTTTGAGGACAATACAGTGCCACTGACATGGCCTACAATGAAAACATGCGGTCTCTCCTTCACTGCAGCCGAGGTGAGTAAAACATTTAAACGTGTTAACCCTCGCAAGGCTGCAGGCCCAGACGGCATCCCCAGCCGCGCCCTCAGAGCATGCGCAGACCAGCTGGCGGGTGTGTTTACGGACATATTCAATCAATCCCTATACCAGTCTGCTGTTCCCACATGCTTCAAGAGGGCCACCATTGTTCCTGTTCCCAAGAAAGCTAAGGTAACTGAGCTAAATGACTACCGCCTCGAAGCACTCACTTCCGTCATCATGAAGTGCTTTGAGAGACTAGTCAAGGACCATATCACCTCCACCCTACCTGACACCCTAGACCCACTCCAATTTGCTTACCGCCCAAATAGGTCCACAGACGACGCAATCTCAACCACACTGCACACTACCCTAACCCATCTGGACAAGAGGAATACCTATGTGAGAATGCTGTTCATCGACTACTGCTCGGCATTTAACACCATAGTACCCTCCAAGCTCGTCATCAAGCTCGAGACCCTGGGTCTCGACCCGCCCTGTGCAACTGGGTACTGGACTTCCTGACAGGCTGCCCCCAGGTGGTGAGGGTAGGCAACAACTTCTCCACCCCGCTGATCCTCAAAACTGGGGCCCCACAAGGGTGCGTTCTGAGCCCTCTCCTGTACTCCCTGTTCACCCACGACTGCGCGGCCACGCACGCCTCCAACTCATTCATCAAGTTTGCGGACAACACAACAGTGGTAGGCTTGATTACCAACAACGACGAGACGGCCTACAGGGAGGAGGTGAGGGCCCTCGGAGTGTGGTGTCAGGAAAATAACCTCACACTCAACGTCAACAAAACTAAGGAGATGATTGTGGACTTCAGGAAACAGCAGAGGGAACACCCCCCTATCCACATCGATGGAACAGTAGTGGAGAGGGTAGTAAGTCTTAAGTTCCTGGGCATACACATCACAGACAAACTGAATTGGTCCACTCACACAGACAGCATCTTGAAGAAGGCACAGCAGCGCCTCTTCAACCTCAGGAGGCTGAAGAAATTCGGCTTGTCACCAAAAGCACTCACAAACTTCTACAGATGCACAATCGAGAGCATCCTGGCGGGCTGTATCACCGCCTGGTACGGCAACTGCTCTGCCCACAACCGTGAGGCTCTCCACAGGGTAGTGAGATCTGCATCACCGGGGCAAACTACCTGCCCTCCGGGACATCTACACCACCCGATGTCACAGGAAGGCCATAAAGATCATCAAGGACAACACCGACCCGAGCGACTGCCTGTTCACCCCGCTATCATCCAGAAGGCGAGGTGCGTACAGGTGCATCAAAGCTGGGACCAAGAGACTGAAAAACAGCTTCTATCTCAAGGCCATCAGACTGTTAAACAGCAACCACTAACATTGAGTGGCTGCTGCCAACACACTGACTCAACTCCAGCCACTTTAATAATGGGAATTGATGGGAAAGGATGTAAAATATATCACTAGCCACTTTAAACAATGCTACCTAATATAATGTTTACATACCCTACATTATTCATCTCATATGTATATACTGTACTCTATACCATCTACTGCATCTTATGCCTATATGCTCTAGCCACTTTAATCACTCATTCATATCTTTATACCATCTACATATTCACCATTTATACATATTCCCTTACACTGTGTATAAGAAATTAGTTTTGGAATTGTTAGTTAGATTACTTGTTGGTTATTACTGCATTGTCGGAACTGGAAGCACAAGCATTTCGCTACACTCGCATTAACATCTGCTAACCATGTGCATGTGACAAATAAAATTTGATTTGATTTGATGTTGTACTTCTCGTTGACTAAATTCGTGTTAATGTTGTTAGAGTTGCGTAAATTCGAATCTGGTATCAGGATAAATATAACAATGAGTCACCGATTTTATACTATGTATTTTTTATTAGCTAAGTAATAAATGGCAAATGCAACATTCGTATATACGGGCTCACTGTAATACCACGCAGGGCAGAACAGAGAACTGACAAGATGTATGTAAACGGTATTCTTTATACTGTGATAGACAGTTCCAACCCGTCTGTTGGCCTATCACAGTAGAGACTGGGCGTGGTTTAAACTTGCTCAGCCTATTGCAGGCGCGCAGGCGGGTCCCCGCCTCTTGGCACTTCTGTTGATAGATGTAACTTTTGCTGTGAAGAACATCCAGGTTCTCATACCGTTATCTCGCACCTGCCTCCTGTTATCTAACAAAAGACCGCTTGTTCTCGCAACACCCCGCTCTGAATGTGCCCCCCTCCCAACTCATTGAACAGTTCCTGTCTTCATGCTTCTCTGTATTTTTCCATCATGAGAAAGTCCCATGGCCCTGATACTTTTAACAATGTTTCAAGTCAGCTATGTTGCATAACACATACATACATCCACACAAGCCCACAGCAGATAATATTCAATCATATATATGGTAATGGCTATAATGTAAAACACAGGATCCTACAATGCTGGGTTTTTGAGCTCGCGCCCAGCAGACTCCATTCACTCCGTGAAGGAGAGCGATCCCTGTCCCAGAGTCGCCCAGAATGCACTGCGTGGGCCAATGACGTAGCATCGTCAACGTTTCCCATCTCCTCAAAAGTATATCTGCCGTTGTGATTTAAACTCCACTCTGGGAGACACATCGATCTGCAGGTTGAACATGGTGAGATTGGAGAGATTGGAGACTCCTAAATTGATAGTGCAGTTTGTTTAGGTGATTTAACAGCCAGTTAGCTACTTCACATGCTGATATTGTCTTTGGTATTATTGTGTGTAGATGCATTTAGCTAGCCAGCCAGCCAGCCCACACAGAGAGCATTGCATTGTGGATTTTGTAGTCAACTTGAGCTGCAACAGATTTCCACAACGATGTTCCATCTTGTTACATCCTTATTATTAGGGAAGCACCGATAGTAAATTGCTTCATTAGCTTCAACTGGTGGAGGGACTCTACACATCCCATTTAGCCATACCCTAGGTTTATCTGTATTTCTACACACCCCATTTAGCCATACCCTAGGTTTATCTGTATTTCTACACACCCCATTTAGCCATACCCTAGGTTTATCTGTATTTCTACACACCCCATTTAGCCATACCCTAGGTTTATATGTATTTCTACACACCCCATTTAGCCATACCCTAGGTTTACCTGTATTTCTACAGCCCCAAACTACTTCCTAACGCTTCGAACACACCGACTGCATCACAGCTGCATAACCTTTTACACAGCTAGACAACTATACTGATGCAGGTACCTTTTACACATCTAGACAACTATACTGATGCAGGTACCTTTTACACAGCTAGACAACTATACTGATGCAGGTACCTTTTACACAGCTAGACAACTATACTGATGTAGGTACCTTTCAACTATACTGATGCAGGTACCTTTTACACAGCTAGACAACTATACTGATGCAGGGTACCTTTTACACAGCTAGACAACTATACTGATGCAGGTACCTTTTACTCAGCTAGACAACTATACTGATGCAGGTACCTTTTACACAGCTAGACAACTATACTGATGCAGGTACCTTTCAACTATACTGATGCAGGTACCTTTTACACAGCTAGACAACTATACTGATGCAGGTACCTTTTACACAGCTAGACAACTATACTGATGCAGGTCCCTTTCAACTATACTGATGCAGGTCCCTTTCAACTATACTGATGCAGGTCCCTTTCAACTATACTGATGCAGGTCCCTTTCAACTATACTGATGCAGGTACCTTTCAACTATACTGATGCAGGTCCCTTTCAACTATACTGATGCAGGTACCTTTTACACAGCTAGACAACTATACTGATGCAGGTACCTTTTACACATCTAGTCAACTATACTGATGCAGGTACCTTTCAACTATACTGATGCAGGTACCTTTCAACTATACTGATGCAGGTACCTTTTACACAGCTAGACAACTATACTGATGCAGGTACCTTTTACACAGCTAGACAACTATACTGATGCAGGTCCCTTTCAACTATACTGATGCAGGTACCTTTTACACAGCTAGTCAACTATACTGATGCAGGTCCCTTTCAACTATACTGATGCAGGTCCCTTTTACACAGCTAGACAACTATACTGATGCAGGTACCTTTTACACAGCTAGACAACTATACTGATGCAGGTCCCTTTTACACAGCTAGACAACTATACTGATGCAGGTCCCTTTCAACTATACTGATGCAGGTACCTTTCAACTATACTGATGCTGGTACCCTTCAACTATACTGATGCAGGTACCCTTCAACTATACTGATGCAGGTACCTTTCAACTATACTGATGCAGGTCCCTTTCAACTATACTGATGCAGGTACCTTTCAACTATACTGATGCAGGTACCTTTTACACAGCTAGTCAACTATACTGATGCAGGTACCTTTTACACAGCCAGACAACTATACTGATGCAGGTACCTTTCAACTATACTGATGCAGGTCCCTTTTACACAGCTAGACAACTATACTGATGCAGGTACCTTTCAACTATACTGATGCAGGTCCCTTTTACACAGCTAGACAACTATACTGATGCAGGTACCTTTCAACTATACTGATGCAGGTACCTTTTACACAGCTAGACAACTATACTGATGCAGGTACCTTTTACACAGCTAGACAACTATATTGATGCAGGTACCTTTTACACAGCTAGACAACTATACTGATGCAGGTACCTTTCAACTATACTGATGCAGGTCCCTTTTACACAGCTAGGCAACTATACTGATGCAGGTACCTTTTACACAGCTAGACAACTATACTGATGCAGGTACCTTTTACACAGCTAGGCAACTATACTGACAAGTGTCCATGATAGTAGGATCACCAGGTCAGTTTAGTCGTGAGCTTGTGCTAAATGAAGCTAGTTAGCTAGCTAGCTAACCTTGCCAATGAGGTGTGTGTGAATGAAATAGTCAAATAAGTTGTGCTAGTTACTACCCCTGATAACTTTCCCAAATAATAATGTTTGAAAGAGTGTGAGTGTGTATGCTAGATAAATAGTAATGGAAGGTCTGGCTTTCCAAGACATTCTGTTCATCTGCAAGCAGACCTGATGATTGTAGATGGAGGGAGAACCTGTTATTTACAATGGAAGAATATAACTTCCTGTAGCCTATATAATAAAACAATGACAATAATCCCTTCATATATACTGTAGTTGAAGTTATTTTAGTTTCATAAAAAGTGTTCATTAAAACAAATCAGGATGTTTGGTGGATGGATTCATTGTAGATGTTCTGCTGTGTATCGAGGGGTTTATATGAAAGTGGTAGATTTGTAATTCTTTACCAGAGAAAGTTCTGGATTACTTGTCTTTGGGTGACCTCAGGCTTTGACAATTCAGCTACTTTGTTCACAGTCCTACTGTAATGGTCTGGGTAGCTGGTGCAGAGGAGTCAGGACAGTAGAGATGAGTAACACATGTAACTTACTCAAATATTCCAATAACGTGTCGTAAATACAGAGCCCACAGTAACAGACCAAACATACATAAAACAATCCCGCACAAAAACCATGGGGAAAACAGAGGGTTAAATAATGAACCTGTCATTTGGAATTGGAACCAGGCGTGTAAAACAAAGACAAAAACAAATGGAAAATGAAAAGTGGATCGGCGATGGCTAGAAGGCCGATGACGTCGACCGCCGAACGCTGCCCGAACTAGGAGCGGGACTGACTTCTGTGGAAGTTGTAACAGTAACCCCCCTTGGCGCGCAGGGCGATCCGGATGGAGACGGTGGAACTCCCACAGTAACGAAGGGTCCGAAACGTCCTCCTCCGGCACCCAGCATCTCTCTTCCGGACCGTACCCACTCCACGAGGTACTGAAGGCCTTTCGCCCGATGCCTCGAGTCCATTATGGCTCAAACAGCATATGCCGGGCCCCTCGATGTCCAGAGGGGGTGGAGGAACCACCTGCACCTCAGACTCATGGAGTGGACCAGCCACCACCGGCCTGAGGAGAGACACATGGAACGAGGGGTTAATACGGTAATCGAGGGGAAGCTGTAACCTGAAGCAAACCTCGTTCAGTCTCCTCAGGACTTTGAATGGCCCCACAAACCGCGGGCCCAGCTTCTGGCAGGGCAGGCGGAGGGGAAGGTTTCGGGTCGAGAGCCAGACCAGGGCCTCACTGCGGTGGCGGAGGTGAAAACCAGAGGTAAGGCTGACCGAGACCCCAGACGTTCCATAAACGCCCTCCAGAACCTTGACGTGAACTGGTGACCTCGATCAGACACTATGACCTCTGGCACCCCATAGTGCCGGAAGACGTGTGTAAGCAGGGCCTCCTCAGTCTGTAGGGCCGTTTGGAGACTGGGAAAAGGAAGGAGACGGCAGGACATAGAGAACTGATCCACAACGACCAGGATCGTGAAGGAGGAAGATCCTTGAGGAAATCCACAGACAGGAGCGACCACGGACATTGTGGAATGGGTAAGGGCTGTAACGTCCCTCTGGGCAGGTGGAGGTCAGTGGGCTCTGTACGTAACGCCGCTCGATGTCCGCATCCAGCTCCCACACTACCGGTGCCACCAGGCAAGAGGCCGGAATTTCGGGAGTGTGATCTATGGACCGCTCCTCTGTGTCATACATCCGGGACAGTGCGTCTGCCTTCGCGTTCTGGGAACCTGGTCTGTAGGACAGTGTGTCTGCCTTAGCGTTCTGGGAACCTGGTCTGTAGGACAGTGAAAACAAAACGGGTACAAAAAACATGGCCCACCTTGCCTGGCGAGGGTTCAGTCTCCACCTTGCCTGGCGAGGGTTCAGTCTCCTCGCTGCCCGGATGTACTCCAGATTGCGGTGGTCAGTCCAGATGAGAATAGGGTGTTTTTATTTTTATTTTTTTATTTTACCTTTATTTAACCAGGCAAGTCAGTTAAGAACAAATTCTTATTTTCAATGACGGCCTGGGAACAGTGGGTTAACTGCCTGTTCAGGGGCAGAACGACAGATTTGTACCTTGTCAGCTCGGGGGTTTGAACTCGCAATCTTCCGGTTACTAGTCCAACGCTCTAACCACTAGGCTACCCTGCCGCTTAGCCCCCTCAAGCCAAAGTCTCCACGCCTTCAGAGCCTTGACAACAGCCAACAGCTCCCGATCCCCACATCATAGTTTCGCTCCGCCGGGCTGAGCTTCTTCGAAAAGAAAGCAAAGGGGCGGAGCTTTAGTGGCGTACCCGAGCGCTGAGAGAGCACGGCTCCTATCCCAGATCCGGATGAGCCAGCACGGGAGCCGAGGTAAACAGAGCCCTCAGGTGACCAAAAGCCCTGTCCGCCTCAGCCGTCCACTGGTCCCCCCTTCAGCAGTGAGGTATTGGGAGTCGCTACCTGACCAAAGCCCTGGATAAACCTCCGGTAGTAGTTGGCTACCTGACCAAAGCCCTGGATAAACCTCCGGTAGTAGTTGGCTTCCTGACCAAAGCCCTGGATAAACCTCCGGTAGTAGTTGGCTACCTGACCAAAGCCCTGGATAAACCTCCGGTAGTAGTTGGCTTCCTGACCAAAGCCGCTGCACCTCCTTTACTGTGGTGGGAGTCGGCCAATTACACACGGCTGAAATGCAGTCACTCTCCATCTCCACCCCTGAAGCTGAAATGCAGTCACTCTCCATCTCCACCCCTGAAGTGGAAATGCAGTCACTCTCCATCTCCACCCCTGAAGCTGAAATGCAGTCACTCTCCATCTCCACCACTGAAGTGGAAATGCAGTCACTCTCCATCTCCACCACTGAAGCTGAAATGCAGTCACTCTCCATCTCCACCCCTGAAGCTGAAATGCGGTCACTCTCCATCTCCACCCCTGAAGCTGAAATGCAGTCACTCTCCATCTCCACCCCTGAAGCTGAAATGCGGTACCCTAGGAAGGAGACAGACTGTTGGAAGAACAGACATTTCTCAGCCTTGACGTACAGGTCAGGCTCCAACAGTCGACCAAGTACCTTGAGCATCAGGGACACACACTTGGCGCATGTAGCGGAGTATATCAGAATGTGGTCGATATATACACTACTACACCCTGCCCCTGCAGGTCCCGGAAAATCTTGTCTACAAAGGTCTGGAAGACATCAACCCGTACGGCATGACAAGGTACTCATAGTGCCCTGAGGTGGTACTAAATGACGTCTTCCACTCGTCCCCCTCCCGGATACGCACCAGGTTGTAAGCGCTCCTGAGATCCAATTTTGTGAAGAAGCCCTGTGCATTGACTCTATCGCACTGGATATGAGAGGCAGCAGGTAGCTGTACCTCACAGTGACTTGGTTGATACCTCGATAGTCAATGCACGGGCGCAGACCGCCATCCTTCTTCACCGCCAGAACAAGGACAGGGACCGACTTCAGTGGAAGTCATGACACCTACAACTGTCACCTTATGTAACAGCTGATTTACTTACCTAAAGGCACATCTCAATATGTGGTCCAGGTGTCTTAGTGTTCCTATAGAAAACTGTGTCCAAACACAGCATTAAATAGCATCTAATCAGAATAGTGTACAGAGCTAAGTTATTACAACTATTAAAATGTAATGTGTTTTTTAGTGTTTATTCTGTGTCATTAATAAAATCACTGTTGCCTATTAGATCAATATTAGTGTGAACACATCTGATTGGACTCGATCCATGTTGAGGTGAGACACGTCTGTTTGGACTAGATCCATGTTGAGGTGAGACACGTCTGATTGGACTAGATCCATTGTGAGGTGAGACACGTCTAATTGGACTAGATCCAAGTTGAGGTGAGAGACATCTGATTGGACTAGATCCATGTTGAGGTGAGACACGTCTAATTGGACTAGATCCATGGTGAGGTGAGACACGTCTAATTGGACGAGATCCATGTTGAGGTGAGACACGTCTGATTGGACTAGATCCATGTTGAGGTGAGACACGTCTAATTGGACTAGATCCATGTTGAGGTGAGACACATCTAATTGGACTAGATCCATGTTGAGGTGAGACACGTCTAATTGGACTAGATCCATGTTGAGGTGAGACACGTCTAATTGGACTAGATCCATGTTGAGGTGAGACACGTCTAATTGGACTAGATCCATGTTGAGGTGAGACACGTCTGATTGGACTAGATCCATGTTGAGGTGAGACACATCTGATTGGACTAGATCCATGTTGAGGTGAGACACGTCTGATTGGATTAGATCCATGTTGAGGTGAGACCATTCCATGTCTTTATTGGTTTGTGTGAGAAGGCAGTTTGGGAGAAGGTGGTGGACCGTTTGAGGATTCTACAGTTCCCCTGGTGGAGGTTCTTGGAACACTGATATTTAAGTCTGAGGTTGATGAAAACAAATTTGGTGCTGCAATGTTGTGTGTTATCTTGAATACCAGGCAGATGTTGGAGTACAGAATGAAATGGAGAGGAGAAGGAGAGGAGAGGAGAACAGGGCTCCGGGCAGCCGAGCGGAAATGGAGGAAAACTCGCCTCCCTGCGGACCTGGCATCCTTTCACTCCCTCCTCTCTACATTTTCCTCCTCTGTCTCTGCTGCTAAAGCCACTTTCTACCACTCTAAATTCCAAGCATCTGCCTCTAACCCTAGGAAGCTCTTTGCCACCTTCTCCTCCCTCCTGAATCCTCCCCCCTCCCTCTCTGCAGATGACTTCGTCAACCATTTTGAAAAGAAGGTCGACGACATCCGATCCTCGTTTGCTAAGTCAAACGACACCGCTGGTTCTGCTCACACTGCCCTACCCTGTGCTCTGACCTCTTTCTCCCTCTCTCTCCAGATGAAATCTCGCTTCTTGTGACGGCCGGCCGCCCAACAACCTGCCCGCTTGACCCTATCCCCTCCTCTCTTCTCCAGACCATTTCCGGAGACCTTCTCCCTTACCTCACCTCGCTCATCAACTCATCCCTGACCGCTGGCTACGTCCCTTCCGTCTTCAAGAGAGCGAGAGTTGCACCCCTTCTGAAAAAACCTACACTTGATCCCTCCGATGTCAACAACTACAGACCAGTATCCCTTCTTTCTTTTCTCTCCAAAACTCTTGAACGTGCCGTCCTTGGCCAGCTCTCCCGCTATCTCTCTCAGAATAACCTTCTTGATCCAAATCAGTCAGGTTTCAAGACTAGTCATTCAACTGAGACTGCTCTTCTCTGTATCACGGAGGCGCTCCGCACTGCTAAAGCTAACTCTCTCTCTCCTCTGCTCTCATCCTTCTAGACCTATCGGCTGCCTTCGATACTGGGAACCATCAGATCCTCCTCTCCACCCTCTCCGAGTTGGGCATCTCCGGCGCGGCCCACGCTTGGATTGCGTCCTACCTGACAGGTCGCTCCTACCAGGTGGCGTGGCGAGAATCTGTCTCCTCGCCACGCGCTCTCACCACTGGTGTCCCCCAGGGCTCTGTTCTAGGCCCTCTCCTATTCTCGCTATACACCAAGTCACTTGGCTCTGTCATAACCTCACATGGTCTCTCCTATCATTGCTATGCAGACGACACACAATTAATCTTCTCCTTTCCCCCTTCTGATGACCAGGTGGCGAATCGCATCTCTGCATGTCTGGCAGACATATCAGTGTGGATGACGGATCACCACCTCAAGCTGAACCTCGGCAAGACGGAGCTGCTCTTCCTCCCGGGGAAGGACTGCCCGTTCCATGATCTCGCCATCACGGTTGACAACTCCATTGTGTCCTCCTCCCAGAGCGCTAAGAACCTTGGCGTGATCCTGGACAACACCCTGTCGTTCTCAACTAACATCAAGGCGGTGGCCCGTTCCTGTAGGTTCATGCTCTACAACATCCGCAGAGTACGACCCTGCCTCACACAGGAAGCGGCGCAGGTCCTAATCCAGGCACTTGTCATCTCCCGTCTGGATTACTGCAACTCGATGTTGGCTGGGCTCCCTGCCTGTGCCATTAAACCCCTACAACTCATCCAGAACTTCGCAGCCCGTCTGGTGTTCAACCTTCCCAAGTTCTCTCACGTCACCCCGCTCCTCCGCTCTCTCCACTGGCTTCCAGTTGAAGCTCGCATCCGCTACAAGACCATGGTGCTTGCCTACGGAGCTGTGAGGGGAACGGCACCGCAGTACCTCCAGGCTCTTATCAGGCCCTTCACCCAAACAAGGGCACTGCGTTCATCCACCTCTGGCCTGCTCGCCTCCCTAACACTGAGGAAGTACAGTTCCCGCTCAGCCCAGTCAAAACTGTTCGCTGCTCTGGCCCCCCAATGGTGGAACAAACTCCCTCACGACGCCAGGACAGCGGAGTCAATCACCACCTTCCGGAGACACCTGAAACCCCACCTCTTTAAGGAATACCTAGGATAGGATAAAGTAATCCTTCTCACCCCCCCCCTTAAATGATTTAGATGCACTATTGTAAAGTGGCTGTTCCACTGGATGTCATAAGGTGAATTCACCAATTTGTAAGTCGCTCTGGATAAGAGCATCTGCCAAATGACTTAAATGTAAATGTTAAATGAGAAGTGGGGGGGTAGAGGAGAAGAGAGGAGAAGCGAGGGGGAGTAGAGGAGAGGAGACGGGGAGGAGAGGAGAAGCGAGGGGGAGTAGAGGAGAAGAGAGGAGAGGAGAGAAGGAGAAGAGGAGAAGAGAGGGGGAGAAGAGGAGAAGAGAGGAGAGGAGGAGAAGAGAGGAGAGGAGGAGAAGAGAGGAGAGGGGAGAAGAGGAGAAGAGAGGAGAGGGGGAGGAGAGGAGAAGAGAGGAGAGGGGGAGAAGAGGAGAAGAGAGGAGAGGGGGAGGAGAGGAGAAGAGAGGAGAGGGGGAGAAGAGGAGAAGAGAGGAGAGGGGGAGAAGAGGAAAAGAGAGGGGAGAGAGGGAGGAAGAGAGGGGAGAAGAGAGGAGAGAGGGGGAGAAGAGGAGAAGAGAGGAGAGGGGGAGAAGAGGAGAAAGGGAAGAGGAGAGGGGGAGATGATGAGAAGAGGGGGGAGAAGAGGAGAGGGGAGGGGGAGAAAGCCAGAGGGGGATAAGAGGGGGGAGAAGAGGAGAGGGGGAGATGATGAGTGTGCGGGAAGAGAAGGAGAGGGGAGAAGAGGAGAAGAGAGGGAGAGAAAGGCAGAGGGGGATAAGAGGGGGGAGAAGAGGAGAGGGGGAGATGAGGGGGAAGATATGAGGAGAGAGGAGATAGGAGAGTGGGAGAAAGGGAGAAGAGTAGAGGGGGGAGAACAGGAGAGGAGGAGGAAGAAGAGGAAAGGAGGGGGAAAAAGGAGAGGGGAAGGGGAAGAAGAGGAGAGGAGAGGGGGAGGAGAAGAGGGGGAAGATAAGGCGAGTGGAGAGGAAAGAGGAGAGGAGGAGAAAAGGAGAGGGGAGGGGAGAAGAGGAAAGGGGGAGAATAGGAGGGGAGAGGCGGAGAGGAGGAGAAGAGAGGGGGAGAATAGGAGGGGAGAGGCGGAGAGGAGGAGAAGAGAGGGGGAGAATAGGAGGGGAGAGGCGGAGAGGAGGAGAAGAGAGGGGAGAGGATGAGAGGAGAGGGGGAGAAGAGAGATTGGGAGAAGAGGAGAACAGAGAGGGAGAAGAGGAGAGGAGAAGGGGAGAAGAGGAAAGGGAGAGAAGAGGAGAAGAGAGGGGGAGAAGAGGAGAGGGGGAGAAAAGGGGGTGAAGAGGAGAATAGAGACTGGGAGACGAAGAGAGGAGAAGAGGAAAGGGGAGGGAAGGGGAGGAGAAGAGAGGGGGAGAAGAGGAGAAGAGAGGGAGAGAAGAGGAGAGGAGAGGGGGAGAAGAGGAGAGGAGAGGGGGAGAAGAGGAGAGGGGGAGAAAAGGGGGGAGAAGAGGAGAATAGAGACTGGGAGACGAAGAGAGGAGAAGAGGAAAGGGGGAGGGGAGGGGGGGAGGAGAAGAGAGGGGGAGAAGAGGAGAAGAGAGGGAGAGAAGAGGAGAGGAGAGGGGGAGAAGAGGAGAGGAGAGGTGGAGAAGAGGAGAAGGGGGAGAGGGGGGTGAAGAGGAGAATAGACTGGGAGAGGGGGAGGAGAGGAAAGGGAGGGAGGGGGAGAGGGAGAAGAGAGGATAGGGGGAGAAGAGGAGAAGAGAGGAGAGGGGGAGAGAGGGAGAAGAGGGGGAGAAGAGGAGAAGAGAGGGAGAGAGGGGGAGAAGAGGAGAAGAGAGGAGAGGGGGAGGAGAGGAGAAGAGAGGGGAGGAGGAGAAGAGGAGGAGAGAGAGTGGGAAAAGGAGAAGAGAGGGGGAGAAGAGGAGAGAGAGGGGGAGAGGAGGGAGAAGGGGAGAAGAGAGGAGAGGGGGAGAAGAGGAGAGGGAAGAGGAGAGGGGGAGAAGATGAGGAGAGGGGGAGAAGAGGAGAAGAGGGGGAGAAGAGAGGGGGAGAGGGGGAGAAGAGGGAGAGAGGGGAGAAGAGAGGTGGGGAAGAGAAGGAGAGGGGAGAAGAGGAGAAGAGAGGGGAGAAAGGAGAGGGGGGAGGGGGAGAAGAGAAGGGAGAGAGGGGGAGAAGAGGAGAGGAGAGGAGAGTGGGAGAAAGGGAGAAGAGAGGGGAGAAGAGGAGAAGGAGGGAGAAGAGGAAGAGGAGGGGGAAGAGGAGAAGGGAGAGGGAGGGGGAGAGAGGGGGAGGAGAGGGGGAGGAGAAGAGGGGAGGGGAGTGGAGAGGGAGAGGAGAAAGGGGAGAAGAGGAGAGAGAGGGGGAGAAGAGAGATTGGGAGAAGAGGAGAGGAGAGGGGGAGAGGAGGAGAAGAGAGGGGGAGAAGAGGAGGGGAGAGGCAGAGGAGGAGAAGAGAGGGGGAAGAATAGAGGGAGAGAGGGAGATGAGGAGACTGGGAGAGGGGGAGAGGAGAGAGGAGAGGGGGAGGGGTTGGGAGAAGAGAGAACAGAGAGGAGAGAGGAGAGGAGAGGGGAGAAGAGGAAAGGGGAGAAGAGGAGAAGAGAGGGGGGAAGAGTAGAGGGGGAGAAAAGGGAGGTGAAGAGGAGAATAGAGACTGGGAGACGAAGAGAGGAGAAGAGAAAGGGGGAGGGAAGGGGAGGAGAAGAGAGGGGGAGAAGAGGAGAGAGAGGGAGAGAAGAGGAGAGGAGAGGGGGAGAAGAGGAGAAGAGAGGGAGGAGAAGAGGAGAGGGGGAGAAAAGAGGGGGAGAAGAGGAGAATAGAGACTGGGAGAGAAGAGAGGAGAAGAGGAAAGGGGGAAGAGGGAGGGGGGAGGAGAAGAGAGGGGGAGAAGAGGAGAAGAGAGGGAGAGAAGAGGAGAGGAGAGGGGGAGAAGAGGAGAGGAGAGGGGGAGAAGAGGAGAGGGGGAGAAGGGGGGGTGAAGAGGAGAAGAGAGGTGGGAGGGAGGAGGAGAGGGGGAAAGGAGGAGAGGGGGAGGAGGAGGAGAGAGAGGGGAGAAGAGGAAGAGGGGAGGGGGAGAAGAGGAGAGGGAGAGAGGGGAGAAGAGGGGGAGAAGGAGAGAAGAGGGGGAGGGGAGAAGAGGAGAGAGGGAGAAGAGGGGGAAAAGGAGAAGAGAGGGGGGAAGAGGAGAAGAGAGGGGGAGAAGAGGAGAAGAGAGGGGGAGAAGAGGAAGAGAGGAGAGAAGAGGAGAGGAGAGAGGGGGGAAGAAGAGAAGAGAGGGGAGAAGAGGAGAAGAGAGGGGAGAGGAGGAGAGGAGAGGGGGAGAAGATCAGAGGGAGGGGAGGGGAAGAAGACTGGTAAGGGGGAAGAGGAGAAGAGAGGGTCAGAAGAGGAGAGGGGAGAAGAGGAGAAGAGAGGGGGAGAAGAGGGAAGGAGAAGAGAAGAGGAGGGAGGGGGAAGAAGAGGGGGAGAAGAGGAGAGAGAGAGGGAGGAGAAGAGGAGAGGGGGAGAAAGGGAAGAGAGGGGGAGAAGAGGAGAAGAGAGACTGGGAGAATGAGGAGAGGAGAGAGGGGAGAAGAGGGGAGGGGAGAAGAGGAGAAGAGAGGGAGAAGAGTAGAGGAGAATAGAGGGTCAGAAGAGAGAGGGGGAGAAGAGGAGAGGAGAGGGGGAGAAGAGTAGAGGGGGAGAAAAGGGAGGTGAAGAGGAGAATAGAGACTGGGAGACGAAGAGAGGAGAAGAGGAAAGGGGAGGGGAGGAGGAGAGAGGGGGAGAAGAGGAGAGGGGGAGAAGAGGAGATGAGAGGGAGGGAGAAGAGGAAGGGGAGGAGAAGAGAGGGGGAGAAGAGGAGAGGGGAGGAGAAGAGGAGAGGGGAGGAGAAGAGGGGAGGGGAGGGGAGAAGAGGAAAGGGGGAGAAGAGGAGAGGGGAGAAAAGGAGAAGAGAGGGGGAGAAGAGGAGAAGAGAGGGGAGAGGAGGAGAAGAGGAGGAGAAGAGAGGGGAGAGGAGGAGATGGGGGAGAGGAGGAGAGGAGAGGTGGAGAAGAGAGGTGGAGAAGAGAAGAGGAGAGGGGGGGAAGAGGAGAAGGGAGGAGGAGAAAGAGGGAGAGGGGGAGATGAGGGGAGGAGAAGAGGAGAGGGGGAGAAGAAGGAGAGGGGGAGAAGAGGAGAAGAGAGTGGAGAAGGGAGGGATTGGGGAGAAGAGTAGAAGAGAGGGGGAGAAGAATAGAGGGGGAGATGAGGGGGAGAGGGAGAGAGGGGGAGGGGAGGGGAAGAAGAGGAGAAGAGAGGGAGAAGGGGGGAGAAGAGGAGAGGAGAGAGGGGAAGAGAAGAGAGGGGGGAGAGAGAGAGAGGGGGGGAGAAGGGGGAGAGGAGAGAGGGGAGAATAGGGGAGGGGGAGGAGAAGGGGGAGAAATGAGTAGGGGAGAGAGGGTCAGAAGAGGAGAGGGGGAGAAGAGGAGAAGAGGGGGGAGAAGGGAGAAGCGAGGGAGAGAAGGGGGGAGAGGAGGGAGGGGAAGAATAGGAGAGTGGGGATGAAAGAGGAGAGGAGGAGAGGGGGGAGAGAGAGAAGAGGAAAGTGGGAGAAGCGGAGAGGGGTGAAAGGGAGAAGAAGAGGGCAGGGAGAAGAAGAAGTGAGGGAGAGGAGGAGAAGGGGAGAAAAGGGAGGTGGGAAGGGAGGAGAAGAGAGAGGAGAAGAGAGGGGGAGAAGAGGAAAGGGGAGAAGAGGAGGGAGAGGGGGAGAAGAGGAGAGGGGGAGAAGAGGAGAGGGGGAGAAGAGGGAGGGTTGGAGGAGGGGAGTAGAGTAGAGGTGGGAGGAGAAGGGAGGATGGAGGGGGGAGAAGAAGAGAAGAGAGTGGAAAGAGTAGAGGTGGGAGAATTGTGGGAGGAGAGGAGAAGAGGAAGGGGGGAGATGAGTAGAGGTGGGAGGAGGTGGGAGGAGAGGGGGAGGAGGAGGAGAAGGGGAGAAGAGGAGAAGAGAGGGGGTGAAGAGGAGAGGGTGAAGAAGAGAGTGTAGAAGAGTAGAGGTGGGAGGAGAGGGGCGAGGAGAGGGTAGGAGAGGAGGAGAGGAGGAGAGGAGAAGAGAAGAGAGGGGGAGTTCATTAACTCAATTCTACTGACAATGTTTGTCTATGGAGATTGCATGGCTGAGTGCTTGATTTTATACATCTGTCAGGAAGGGGTGTGGCTGAAATAGAATCCACTAATTTGAAGGGGTGTCCACATACTTTTGTATATATGGTGTATGTACACATGGGTGTTGTTGCACCATACCAACGATAAGCCTGTCTTCCCCATCACATCATGAAAGGTCATGTTGATGTTCATTTAACCTCTGTCTCTCTCTTCCTCTGACTCCTCCCTTTCTCCTTTGTTTCTCTCTGTCTCTTTCTCTCTCTTTCTCCTCTGTCTCTCTCTTTCTCCTCAGATCTCCAGGTTCAAAGCGTCAGTCCACCAGGTAGGTAGAGTATAAATCTACAGTGATTATAGCAGTTCAATATTAGTCAACTTCATTATCCCAAATGGAGAAATTCATGTGTCCATACAAACCATTCTAAACCCCAATAACAAGTAGTGTTTTATTGAACTACTAATACTTGTCAACCACAAAGCATTACTGCTGTTAGAATAACAGAATCACTGTCATCATCTGTCATCACCACTGTGTTTTCCTCTCTGCTGTTTACAGCTGAACAATCAGTCAGACTGGTGAATGGGACCACTTCCTGTTCTGGGACAGTGGAAGTCTTCTACAGAGGAGAGTGGACAGGTGTATGTTTTAGGTGGTGGGGAATGAGGAGAGATGTTAAGGTTGTGTGTAGAGAGATGGACTGTGGGAATCCTGTATCTGTATCTAGAGGACCTCTGATTGAAGATGGAAGAATAGGAGTCAGACTCTTTAGTATTTGTAGTGGAGATGAGTCTTCTATTAGATGGTGTAAAATCGTAGGAGGACCTGGTGTCTGTGATGGTGGATATTATCATCATGTGACCTGTTCAGGTAAGAGACTGGTCACATTGAGAGATTTATTTATACATTATACAATATTACCATGTATCATGTTTTATGTGTTTTTAATTCATTTAAATAGAGGGAGAGATGTCAGATGTATTTAAACATATTTGTGTTTGTCATATTGGTTTATGGGAGATGTTCATGGGCAGATCATTGTAGTTCAGATGGTACTGAAGTGAAGCTGCCTGATGGATGTCCAGCTGTTTATTTTCTATAAAGTGAAGTGAACTTATTCCTGTCTCCTGCCTGCATTATTCCCAACCTGAGTTACTAAGAACCCATTTCTACCTCTTACAGTATCAAACATAGCAAACTACAATCTTTTATCCAACATATTTGTGTTTAGTCCTTGACAGTGTCATCAACAGAACTGATTGAATGTTCAACCAACTCTTTTTCTCCAGACTCTGTGCGTCTTGTGGATGGAGCTGGTCTCTGCTCTGGGAGAGTGGAGGTGAAGTCCAATCAGTCCTGGGCCTCAGTGTGTGAAGCTGACTTTGACCGGCAGGATGCAGAGGTAGTCTGTAGGGATCTTGGCTGTAGGGCTCCTGCAGCTCTACAGGGGGGGCTCTATGGAGAAGGTGAGGGTCAGACCTGGGATAAAGAGTTCCAGTGTAAAGGCAATGAGTCCCTTCTCCTGGACTGTGACACCTCAGACAGAGAGAACAACACCTGCCTACCTGGTAATGCTGTTGGACTCACCTGCTCAGGTAAGAAACAGTTTGTCACTCAGTCAACATTGTTTCTCACCTGGAGTGAAGAATATGAGAGACAATATAGGTGTGTTTTAGTGAAAAAATAGTAGGATTACTGTCTCTCTCTTTTCTTTTCTCAGAGCCTGATGATGTGAGGCTGGTGGGAGGAGGCAGTCGCTGTGCTGGTGGAGTGGAGTGGTACGACCAGGGAGAGTGGAGGATTGTGGGAGCTGAGGACTGGCATTTAGCTGCAGTAGTGTGTAGACAGCTGGGTTGTGGCTCCACTGTTTCAGTACCACCTGGAAACACCAATAGAGGGTTTTTAGTTTACTGTTCTGGGTCTGAGTCTTCACTGAGGGAATGTTCCAGAAGTTATGATCTCCATCCTGGACTCACAGTGATCTGCTCAGGTAATAACAAGATACACTATATGGCCAAAAGTAGGTGGACATTAGGTGGCACGTCTAGGAGCAACAACGGCTCAGCTGCGAAGTGGTAGACCACAAAAACTCACAGAACGAACCTTACAAGCGCATAAAGTGTGAACATATATGATTGAAAAACTCACTGCTGAGTTCCACATACTTTAGTCCATGTATTATATCTCCTTCCTGGACTCACAGTGATCTGATCAGGAAATATCAACATATTATAATTATATTCAACAGATTTCCTTCATTCATACAACTTCCTCTGCACCTCTCATGATGACTGTTTAACTTGTCAGTCTGCTTTACTAAATAGATCAATCAGTCAAGTAGGAATCAAATACAACTTTAATATCCCAGAATGCTTTTGTATGTGAGTGTTATCTCAGTGAACGTCTCTACCCACTACCACTGTCACATGTCATGTTATTGTCACATCTAAATGAGGAAAGTAGTTGAGGAGCTACATTTTCTTTTTCTCTCCTCTTGTTCCAGATGTCCTGCTTCAGCCTGATTTCAACATATGTTGTCTCAGTGACTGTAGGCCCACTACTCATGTTGCCCTGTGAGGGAGGGTGGCTGGCACTGTTACATGCTGATGTTTTGTTATGTCTATAATAAACTAGTTGAAGAGGTTTTTCTTGTTCTCTTATATTGTTACAGATCTCCTGGTCCAGCCTGATATCTTCCTGACTGACTCAATGGGAGGGGTCTCCAGGTGCCACCAGGGGCCCGAGATGTTCAGGGGCTACAACTTCACCATCACCTGCTCCACTCAGCCACAGTACCCAGGAGGCTCCTTCCTCCTCACGTTCACCGGCTCCAACAGAACCCAGACCCAGCCAGCTGTCAATCACTCTGCTGCCTTCCTCTTCCCTGCTGCAGATGACTCCCACCAAGGGAACTACAGATGTGTTTATGAGAATTATGTTTTCTCTCATAACTTCTCCTCTGAGAGTGAGCTCCTCTCCCTCACCATCACAGGTAACTGAACATGAACCAGACTTATAACTTTGTCATTGACAGATTTCCCACAGATCTATCTGATGATGATCAGTCCCCTCATCAAAGGTGTTTCTGTTTGCAGCCTCTCCTCTGCCAGCCTTCATCATCAGACACGTTGTAGTGCTGCTGATCCTACTGACAGCCATCACCACCTCCTACCTGTACTACAAGGTAAAGACATTTACTCAGACGTTACAAGTCATTTAAACTAGAGGGAGAGGGTGAGGGGGAGAGAATGGAGATACGAGAGAGTAAATGTCTGACTGTTGGTGCTGTGTCTCCCTAGCACACCAGGAGGCAGAAGAGAGTGAACAGGGTGAGCAGCATGGATCTTTATGTCAATGCCATGGAGATGGTCTCTCTGAGCTCCAGAGCTGAAGCTGGACCGGGAGAGGAGAGAGCAGCCCAGGGGACGGAGGAGGAGTAGAATGAAGCTGACCCTACATGCTGATCTTAGGTCAGTTTTGTGTTTTAAATCGATGGTCAGCAGTGGACTGGTGTTTAAAATGTGGTGACAAACCTGTTGTGGTTCTAATTTTAATAACAAGTTCAGAATTAGTTTCTCTTTCTAGAACCTTGTAAGAAATCTAAAAGGAGTGACTGCAACCACCATTATTCATTTAGTTTGACATGGGGTATTGGGTAACATGGGGTTCTGGTAACATGGGGTTTTGGTAACATGGGGTTTTGGGTAACGTGGAGTTTTGGGTAACGTGGGCTTTGGGTAACATGGGGTTTGGGGTAACATGGGGTTTTGGGTAACATGGGGTTTTGGGTAACATGGGGTTTTGGGTAACATGGGGTTTGGGTAACATGGGGTTTTGGTAACATGGGGTTTTGGGTAACATGGGGTTTGGGTAACATGGGGTTTTGGGTAACATGGGGTTTTGGGTAACATGGGGTTTTGGGTAACATGGGGTTTTGGGTAACATGGGGTTTTGGTAACATGGGGTTTTGGTAACATGGGGTTTTGGGTAACATGGGGTTTGGGTAACATGGGGTTTGGGTAACATGGGGTTTTGGTAACATGTGGTTTTGGGTAACATGGGGTTTTGGTAACATGGGGTTTTGGGGTAACATGGGGTTTTGGTAACATGGGGTTTGGGTAACATGGGGTTGAATGTATTGTATTCTTTTGTCTTCATCTTACTTAGTGTCTCTTAGATTCGTTATCTTATTT